>NC_091462.1:88760036-89060661 GCF_027789765.1 Dendropsophus ebraccatus
GCGTTCGGGTTTGGCAAGTTACCACAGTATAGGGAGAAATTACAGTGCAGTTAAATCCAGTAACTCACCCTGGGTATCTTCTCTGAGTGGCATCATCCTTTTTCCTGTTCTGCTTCATCTGAACCACCCATAGTGTTCCAAATGTAAATACTGCTATCATTAGGTGTCCAATAGGTAGTTCCCCCCAGTAGGTTATTTCCCCCAGTACATGTAGAAAAGTATTCTTAGTATATATATATGGCCCCCCAACTATATATAGGCCCCCTTAGTAGGTAGTTTTCCCAGTAGAGAGGCCACAGGCAACTTTATTTCCACTAGCCACTAGAGGCTAGGAGCATCTTTTCCTTCAGGAAGCCGGAAACACAATATCTTCACTATTTGGATACCCTGTATCCTGAAGGAAAAGGCACTCCCTGCCTCTAGTGTCCACAGGTATGACGTTTACAGCCTAGAAAACAATACTGCTGCATTGAGTAGGTTACACTTTCTCACCGACATCTGAAAACTATCTATTTGAAATTTAGACAATTAGTTTGCATAATATGCGCCATAATATCATAATATCCAGCCAGATTGTTTTGCACTTTTTGGTGCACAGTGTTACACATTGAGCCTAACCCCTTTGTAACTGACACTGCACCCCCTTTTCTGGGCCCAGCTGCAAAGTGTATCTAAACTTTCTAAAAGGCATAATAGTCCTGTGCGCCACATTTTGGACAGAATTCTGGACGTTAGTACATCTAGGCCATGTGCAATGTTTATCAGTGTTTCATACCTTGTTTTTCATAAATAACCATATACAATCTATCTATTTTTTTTTAAGTATCTGCAAATCCAATGGGCTAACAATGATACATTTTCATGCTCCACCACTATTGACATGAGAATATTCATACTTTCGTGCTTTGAAATATAAATTAGATAATATTTTGTTTCAGCCCTTGGTGCATGTCGTCCGGACTGGAGAGAACTGGATGATACACTGATGAAGAATTGTGTGTTGTATGTGGACACCAGAGAGGCCAGCCAAACAGAGTCTGGGGATATAGTGCTATCTGGGGTAAGATCCTTTTATAAAAATATTGTAGCCCGCAATGACTACTGAAGATGAACATGACTGTTTTTGTGATTTTGTTTAGGGCTACGGCCCTATTGCCCCTGAAACTACCATATGTAATTTACAAACTAGCCAAACCTACCTATAGTAGGTGGCCTCCTCCTGTTTAGTTCCCCCTTTGGTAGATGCCCCATGTAGTTCCCCCTTTTAATTGAAGGGCCCCCATAACCAGTAGTGGATTATAACAGGGGCGTTTTGGGCGGCAGCCCGGGGCCCTGAGCTCCTGGGGGGCCCATGACCACCCACAAAGACTTATACTTTCAGTGGTGTACTGTCTCCTGGCTACACTTCTGCCATGATTTGCAGAAAATCACTGTTTTTTTATGGCAATTTTGCACAAATCAGGACATCATGACATTATCTATCCTGTACTATGAAAGCCGGGCTAGTGCCGCCATAGTTACAGTGGGGTGGGGGCCCAGGCTTGGTGAACAGCCCGGGGCCTATGGTAAAGTTAATCCGCCCCTGCCCATAACGATCAGATTAGATCAAAAGAAAAAAAAATACTGCTTCTCCTTTCTTTACCCGATTTGGTCCTCCTCTTTTCTGACTTCCAGTGCAGGCAGTGTCTGTAGGACACACTGCCCATGACGGAAGACCAGGCCTCCTTTTATAAGCATTAATTGCACCTGCATCTTAAAGGTACACATGCAATTAAGTAGTGCACTTACCTGGGAATCCAGGACAGGGGTCTGGATTCCAAGGATGAGAGTGCAGCACATGGCTCATGGGCCCATTAGAGGATGCTTTTGTGGGCCCCTGAGTAATATACAGTGCCACTTTGATAATGTGGGCAGTTTGGACAGTCATGGGCCCCCAGGAGCTTTGGGCCCTGGGCAGCCACCCTAACTGCCCACATTATAATCCGCCCCTGCTTAGCGAGACTGAAGTGTAAAAATTTTTTAAAGTCATATTACCCCCTTTACCATTTTGTTTAAATAAAAAGTTATCAACTCAACATGCTCAATTGTATAAACTAAATACTGAGGTGTGACACTGTTAAAAAAAAAAAAATACAAATCATAGTGCAAAAAATCAAGCCCTCACACATCTGTGTAAATAGAAAAATAAAAAAGTTATATTGTTGTATTCATATTGACCTGCAAAATAAAGATGACATGTCTGTTTTACTGCATGGTGAATTACACTTTATGTGGTATATTGAGGAATTCCGTTAAAAAGTACATTTGGTCCCACAAAAAACAAGCCCTTTTATATGGAAAAATAAGAGATACGGCTTTCCAGAATGTCTGCGTAGTTGGAGGGTTAATGCCATTACAATGCACAACTAACAGCATGGGAATGGCACTAAGGATAAAGGTAACAGACATACCTTAATCCTCAGTGCCCTGTGCCCACTAGGAAGCTATCACCAGGTTAGATTTGTTTAACTTGCTGATAGTTCCCCTTTAAGTCTCGGTCTCACATTTATATGGGGAAATATATCTTATTCATATTTATTTTAACAAGGTCTCTGGTTGAACAGGGCTGCTTTGTATTTGAGGGTCTATAGCTATTATGTTTTATTCTCTTTACTGAAGATCCATAGCTAGTAATTAACATGAACTTTTATTCCTCTGTATGTGCTCTGATTTACATCATCCAGGTCATCAGGATCATTGTCTGACAAGAGCTAAGTATTGTACATTAAATGTGTGAGCTTATGAATAAACATTGGAGGCTTTACTCACATGGTTTATAAAAATTAGCAGCTCTACGCTTGCTACATATCATAATGTATGCATATAGAAGTTTTGTTAACACTGCAGGAACATGAGCAATTGCATCAGAGCAAAATGGTAAACAAGACCAGAACAATCTACGGACTTTCTATGCATACTACCTATGTACAGGAGCACAGCAGATGAAGCGACTACTGTCACCTCTACAGGCCTCTACACTTTCCTACTGTATTTTATTGGACATGTAAGGGACTGAGCTAATAAATTTTACAGCTTAGTTACATAGTTGCCAACACTCCTAATGAGTGCATTGACAAAGCGAGGAACCATTGGCTCCCTGCTCTGACAGTATCTTGCCGGCCACAAGAGGCCACTCTCCTTCAGATGCCTGAGTGACGTCACTCGTACAGAGCAGGGAGATGAGTTGCCAGGGGACCTGAGGATTGCTGCAGGCAGGTAAGTATATTGGGGGAGGGTTAACTAACAGGGGAGATGCCTAATCAATTATTAAGAACTCTTTGTTTGTGAAGCCTTTGTTTTGTGCTTAAGGCATGTTGTGGGCACAGCTGGTTTAACCAGTGTTGGGAACAGGGGGATGCCTACAGTGGGGTTCCAACTACATTACTTACAAGGGGGTGTTAGGTGTAAGTGGGATTGTCTATAGGGTATGCCTACTAAGTATGGGGGCTAATTACTGGGGAGGGGGGGGGGGGTACCAATGGAGAGTTCCTGCCTAGGTCAATAAGGCCAATTTAGGGAAAATTCTGGAAAAAAAACCCACAGGTGACAAGCCACACCCATGCAAACCATGCTCACAATAGGACCCCCCTACACAAAACATGCCTACATCAAGCTATACCTACTCATTGTTATATGTGAAGTGTCCAAATGTTAGCAACTAATGGATTGTTACAAAGAAGTCTGGTGCACCCGCATGAGCAAGATCAAGGGGACTATATAATGATATTGCGCAGGGGTTCTCTGATTTCTATGGCTGCCCTTGGTTCATTCCACAGTGATGGCATCTCAGGTGACTTCCATGGTCAGCTCATTTTTAAATCTCAGAAAACCCCTTAAGGCTCCGTTCACATGTAACAAGTTTGCAGCAGGTTTCACGCTGCGCATAGTGCAGCAAATTCGCTGTGATATTCATTACTCTACAGCCTTGCATTCTCACAGCGGATTTTAATTCTGCTGCTAGAATATAGTGGCAGCTTTCTTTAACTAATTCTATGCTGTGCCAGTAAAAACCCTCTAGAGGATCACACTGTTAATAAAAGGTATATCAAGGCTTCCCTCTCAGACTACCCATGGTGTTCTGGGCAGCTGTCCCTTGTTTTCCTACTAATGCATGTAGACAGTGCTATCTCCTGAATGTGATTTCCCCCTTTGCCCTCCCTTTTGTCTGCAGGTTTGTTGTTATCAGCAGCAGCAGTTGATTGCCTAGTTTAACCCATTCTTTGCTTTGCTGCTGCTGTTCTACTCACATAGCACCCTGCAAATCCAGTGCATCAGTAACTCTTCCCTCCCCACATGGCATGTATAGGAGCTTACTGTAATTCATCCTCAGCACAATACCAGTCTAGTACGCTTTCACTAGCACTACGTGATAAGTAAGATAAGGGAAGTATCCATATATATTACTGGTAAACAGCCCCGCTCTGGTCCCAACCCTTGAAATGGAGAGAATGCAGAATAAATGGTCCATAATGAGGGAGGCTCTTAGTGGATCAATAAGCAGAGTAAGTGCACAAAATCACATTATGAGCAATCTAAAGGGTTAATCTAACAGAACTATGCAGGTTCTTAATGTGTTTTTTTTATGATGGGTACGCTTTAAAAATGTATTCTCAACATATTATTCATCTGTTCAATACAGAATGCCAACAGTCAGTCCTTTTTCTGTCTACACATTACAAATTCCCAGCAGCTATTTAGTCTTCTAGGAGGCTCAATGAAAAGTCATTGAGAGCTGTATTGAAATGATTTCACATTTGACAACTCTATTGGAAAAAAGCAGCAGCAGGGGATTTAAATATGTAAAGAGGATGGGAGAATGGTGTGGGAGTAATAAATACACCGAGCGTAATAAAATGTGCTGAAAATATGTAGTGTAATGTATATTATTGGTAAAAACAATGGTTGGACAACTGCTTTTTGTTAGAAAGGCCCCTTGAACATCAGGCAGATCTCAAGTCATAACCTATTGAAATCGATGAATTCTGTAAAGCCATGTTCACATCAGCATTGTGACTTCTGCTGAAAGAAGACCATACTGGTTCGCCAAATCCATCTTGGTGTCTGTTGTTAAGAGCTTAAAGGGGTAGGGTGGGAAATGGGTACTCCAAAAAAAAAAAAATTGTGCCACAGATTTGTAGTTGACTTCTATTAAGACATTTCCAGTATTCCAGTACTTATCAGCTGCTGTATGTCCTAAATGAAGTGTTGTATTCAGTCTGGAAAGCAGGAGAGGTTTTCTATAGGGATTTGCTACTGGGCAGTTACTGTCATGGACAGAGGTGGCAGTAGAAGAGCACTGTGTTAGGGTATGTTCACAGTGATCAAATGGGCCGCATCTCTATGGGAGGGCCCGCGTGCCTCCACTCAAAGAATTGACATGTCAATTCCGCCCCATTTGCTCAGTATGAACATACCCTTAGACTGGAAGGAAAAATCCAATTTCTGCAGGGTATACAGTGGCTGATAAGTACTGTGCCAAATCTCTGGCACTTTCTGGCACCAGTTGATTTGAAAGACCTTTTTTGCAGGAGTACCCCTTGATTCTTTTGTATTACTGTTATTGATTCTTTTGTATATTAGTTTTAATCTTTTCTGCCTTTTGTCATTTAGGCATCTATTTTTGGTGAAATTGGTGAAATACTAAAAGGAACAAAACCTGCTTTTCCAGATAAAACAACAGTTTTTAAGTCAGTAGGTAAGATACATACATGTGTCGGCAGTGTAAAAATTGGCTTCTTAAAAACGTGGTGAAAATGGACAAACTGCATAAACCTATTACATTGTGCACATGGGAGGCATATTTATTAATGTGCGCCCCATGGAAAGGGTGTAGATTTTTTCCAGACGTGGCCTCCTACTGTTCCTAATTTTAACCCCGAGCCCATTGATGCCTGGATGTCCGGGTCAAATTAATGCAATGTTCCTTCTAAGAGCCATAGCGCTTTTATTTTTCCACCTACAGGGCTGGTTGGGGTGTCATTTTTTTTGCTCCACGATCTCTAGTTTTTGTTGATATCATATTGGTGTAACAGAAAAGTTTTGATCACTTTTTATTTATTTTTTGTTGATATATAATTTAAAAAGATCGGCACGCTATGATATATAATGTTTATTTATTTATTTATTTATTTTTAAATATTTTTAGTTTTATAATGGGCAAGGTGGTATTTTAAACTTTTATTGGGAGGGGTGGGGTTTATAAGGTTTTTTGAAGTGCTTTTAAAAACATTTTTTATTACACTTTTTTTAACACTTTTTTTTTTTTTTCATTCTAAAATATGCAATCATTAGAGTGCATGTTTTAGCATAGCATAGCATAGATCAGTGTTATTGGCGATCTATGTATGGAGCCTGCCTCAGAGCAGACTCTATACATAGATCGCCCATTTCGACAGGACGGAGGTAAGTGGATTACCCCCGCCCGTCGGTATAAGCGATCGGGACCCCTTCAGTATGGCTGTGGGGGTCCCAAACAGTCAGTGACAGGAGCATGTCCTGTCACTGAGTACTTTTAAAAGACCACGATCACTATAGATCAAGGCGTTTAAGGGTTTTTTGAGATCCTGAAGCTGCCTGTCATTATGCAAGGCTCCCGGGACACTGATGTGTGCGGGGCCACTCTCACTGCAGCGGTCCCACACACATCAAACCCCTTCAGTGTCAGGAACGTATATATACATTCCTACTGCAGCCCTTTTTTGAACAGCGGCTTGGTTTCTGTGTGCAGCATCAGTCTATTCCTAGGCACCAGCCGGGGGTGAAGCACTGGAGGCGGGCTGGCCACTCCTGGTGGAAGGAAACCCTCTCCCCTCTATGGTGCAGCTCCATTAGAATAGCTTCCCCTCACCAGCGTCGTTCTATCTATATGAAAATCTTAACGCAAATGTACTGATGGTACATTCTCTTTAAGGAAAATTAAAATCTGCAATCTTTGTACAAACTGCATTAATCTTGTCTGAGCCTGGGCTTGTAACATCCCTATTCAAGTGAATGGGGCTGGGCTGCAATATCAAATTAATGGTATTTTTACACGGAGTGATAATTCGCCCGATCGCACAATTAACGATTTTGAATGAACAATGTTTTTTTGATAACTATCAACGTTTAGATGGAACGATACATCGTACGGAAAAAACGTTATGCGATCGTTTTGCGATCGCTTAAGCCCATCTCACACATAGGTGAAATCGTTGAAAGAATGTTTACACGGAACGATCTGCGAATTTTTTGCGAACGACCAACGATAATTTGAGAACAAGTTGAAAGATCAAAATGAGCGATTTCTCGCTCGTCGTTTGATCGATCGCAGCGTTTACACGGAACTATTATCGCTCAAATGCGATCGTTATTGCGCAAAAACGAACGATAATCGTTCTGTGTAAAAGGACCTTAAGCCCATGGGCAAGGGTGGGACAATAAAACAAAGATAATTACCCCTTTTTTTTATCCTATCTACCCACCTACAGTATATTCAGTATTTGAAGTCCTATACTGCCATACATTTATCTTTAGTAGGGAAATAAAAACACCACTGAAATGAAAGAAAGATGGCAGGGATATTCACTTTGCTGGAGTGGATGATACTAGTGTACAATTATGGGAGCAGAGATGCATACATATTTATGGGTCCTGTATCCAATTTTAGGATCAGCAAATTATATACAAAGTAGGAAAAAATTGCAAAGAACTAGAATTGGAATTGCAATACTAATAAAAAAGTGAGTCCAAGAAACCCATTTTTAGCTAAAAGGTGCATCAAGCTATGCTTTTGGGTCAATATAAATTACTTCTCAATGGCCATGGTAACAGCTAATAGCATACTAATAGCATACATAGTCCGCTTTCTATGGCAGCAATACCCAACATATTTGCAGGAACATTAGTTAATGCTTCTACATAATACAGGTTTGCCCTACTACAGCCTTTCAATTCTGCCTTAAACACATTGTGCATTTGCAACCTATGAAATACACATAAAGGACATCTCCATCTATTACAGTACATGACTAAAACAATAAGATGATAGAAAGAATGAAGCACTGAACTATGGCCGTGTAGGATACCACCGAGTAATGGATTTCTGGCTAGTTATATAAATTTATCTCTGGTCCCAGGTTATACAGTGCATGGGATATTGTCAGTGTTGCTCTATTCTTGAGATGGATGAATGTGTTAAATAAACATTTTGTAGCTAAGTAAACATTCATTCCAGTTTGGTAAATGCTTTTTATACATTTACATATGTTATGGAGGATTTACAGGGGTTATTTAACATTAGAAAATGCACAGCTAATTTTGTGCAAACAGCGCCACCTCTGTCCCAGGTTGTGTGTGGTATTGCATTTTAGCTTTATACATTTCCATGGAAATGAGCTGCGAAACCCGCACCCAAACTGAGGACAGGAGAGGTGCTGTTTCTGGATGAAAGCAGACATGTTTTTCTAAGCCTGCATAATCCTTTTAATGTAAACCGAGTGCACTGTAGGGGTAACCTGAAAAGCATTTACCATAAACCAGTGGTATACATATAAAGGGTGGTGTCCCGTCCCAGTCACTGACTGGCTGAGCGGCAGGGGTTCAGGAGCGGGATGCTGCGCATGTGCGGGCTCCGGGAAATATATGTTCTTTATTATGTTCCCACACCCCCTGCCTGAAATAATTTCACCCCTCCCCCCGGGACTTCTCCTTTACACTGTTTCAGAGCTCCCAATATGAATGATGATGCCGGGAGTTGTGATTTCAGTCCATAGCAGATCCTTTGCACATGGCCTGTAATTGCAGGATGTGTGAATGCCGCCTAAATATGGTCTGTGACTCTGTGCACAAGTGACATTTATACTTATCTGGTGCAGAAATACAACTAAACTGGATAAGCGACTTTCTCAGCCTCCTCTTTTGATTCATGTTTTGTGTCCTTAAAATGAAGGAAGGTTGAGCTGTGAGCCGGTTTGATGAGATACAAGTAAGGAATGTCACCTCTACGTCTTCAGTTATCAAGCAGTCAGGGGTCCTCAGTGTGGGGGCGTATGTGTGCCGCTTCTTATATACCAAGAACAGACCTGTGTACTTTCCTGAGAATTCAGAACTCAGAACAATTTCTCTCTTTATCTTGATGGACTATTCTATTTTTTTTGCATATAAAAATAAGCTTTTTTCCCACTGATTCACCTCACAAGGAAAATTACATTTTTGTAATGTTGGGCATTGTCCACATTGGCCTCGCTTCTCCCATCACTCTACTACATCATGGCAGCATAGAGCCACTTTACCACAACATGTGACATTGTAATAGTAACAGTACCTCAATAAAGGAATAATAAAACTGGGGCAGATTAAAATTATTATTATTCATTTAAAAAAAAAATCCCAATGAAAATCAGAACAATATCGCTAAATATAAAAGTGAACCTGTCACCATGAACATGCAGTCTAATCTACTGGCATCAACTTATAGTAGGGGGAGCTGAGCAGGTTGATCTGTATCTGTGTGGGAAGAGATTCAGTATAACTTGTCATTTATTGATTGAAATTTCTGATCTTTCTTTGCTAAGGAGTCCAGTGAGTGATCCTATCACTGAGTGGCATTGTTTACTGGATGCCTTAACCCAGAATTTAAAGGGTAATCCAGAGAAAAGAAAAGGTCTTACATCTTCTGCTCTCCAGTGCTGCCCTTCCTTCCTTCCTTCCTCTGACCATCTCTGCTGACATCCACAGACAAGAGGAGGGCAAGAGCATGTTGCAGACATTGGAGGACATTTAAAGAGTCACTGTCATATTTTTTTTTTTTTTTTGCAGAAATAGTCCAGGCGATTTTAAGAAACTTTGTAATTGGGTTTATTAGCCAAATCTGCCATTATCTGCATGTAAAAAGCCTTTTCCCAGGTCCCCCCCTCCTTCCTCTTTTTCATCCACTCCAAAAAATCTGAAAATTGTGACTTGTTGCAGGAGACGTACCCTGTCTGTTCTAGGGAGAGGGGAGGGGGGAGGAGGAAGGAGGGAGTTAGCCGGCAGCAGAAAGCAGATAACAGAGGATTACAGGCACGAGCTGGGTGACAGCTGTAATCCGAGCTCAGACAGGTCACTGGTGATGGTCAGAAGAGATAACGGGTGAGGGATTTGTAGATTAACTCTTTGTTGTCCTGTTTTGGTCTTTTCTTTAGCTCTCTCCATAGGAGAACAATGAAGACAGGGGGGAGAGCTTCAAACTGCTTTTTCATGATAAAAATGCATTTTTCAGATAATAAACTCAATTACAAAGTTTCTTAAAATCGCCTGGACTATTGATTTCTGCAAAAAAAATTTCACGACAGTGACACTTTAAGTCCGGCGTTTTCTGCGCTTGGCTTAAAAATGTCCCCGCATCGCCAACACTTCCCTGATTTATGTAGAGGTGCACTGCCTCTACATAAATCCCGTGTGCACCGAGGAAACCTATGCCAGCTCAGAGCTGGCATAGGTTTTCTTATAATAAGTTTGACGCATTGGCCAGTGATTCTCTGCAGTAGCCCATCGGGGACCATGAAAGTATTGGCTCAGGGTGGCAGGGGAGTTATAAAAACAATGGTAATTGTTACTTTTTTTAAGTCTGGAAAACTACACAACTCAATCCGGCAAGACAATAAAAAATTTGCTGTTCACCTGACATATATATCTTTCCTCTTTTTAGTTAATAAATGAATTCCCCTTGGTATAATGATTTAGTGCCGCTACAAGGGGGAGCATGGTCAAGACTGATTTATACAGGCTTGTATAATCAATATACAGTAGTTTAAGCCAATAGATGCAGAGGGGATTGGGGAATCAAAGGTCAAGGTTCTATATTACTGTGCTGCGAAAATCACTAGAAGAAATGGTCTCTCTGTCCCACCATATTTTTCCCTGTACTTTATTGATAATGACACCTGTTTGTTAGGTGGTTTGGTTAACTGGCTGAGGCTTAGACATGGCGAGCCTACAGGATGAAGTAATGGTATTATCTTCCTTGGTGGATCGTTGGTGGTCTTCCTTCTGGTATGAAGATTAAAACCCTGTATTGCTTTCTGGTCAGTTGGTATATATCCTGAGCACCTTCACAGCGTCTATAGGTCCCAATACATACTTGTCTGGCACTTCATCTAACTCCTTCTTGCTCAGGATTAAGTGTCTATTCCATATTCAGAAGTCATTTATGAGCTTGTATTCAATGCATAAAATGTTACTGTGCTACTCATAGCATAGAGGCTATGGTCACTGTATGATATACACTTGAAACATTTTGTGATATTTTGTCTGGTACCCAAAGTGTTAGGAATGTGACAGAAATGTACAGGAATTGTTATAAATGGTCTCATGCCACTACATTGAAGGACGTGTTTGTGCTTCTGTTACTTGACTGAGACCTTTTCTCACATATAAAGTAATGACATCCAGAAGATGTGTGTTGACTTGTAACCTCCACCTGTATAATATGTACTGAGAAACAGAAACACTAATCTCTGCTTTTATGTGTCAGCAACTTACCTAACCGCGCTCCAGCGACATCTATCCCGGCTGGAGCGCAGCGCCGTCGCTCCGCCTCCGCCGGCCGGAGCCGAGTGGCGTCATGGAGACCCGATGGCGTCCCTAGCAACCGGGGACGCCGTGGGGTCACGTGACTGCCGGACGGCTGACACACAGCTGAGCTGCCTTGCGCTCAGGATGAGTGGCTAAGGGCTCAGCCACTCTGTCTGCAGTGCTGCAGCTGCTGTGCAAGTTTCATCAGGAGGCCGGACCAATCAGCTCTGGTCCAGGACTCCTGCCACTAGTATTTAGTTCAGCTCTAGCCAGCAGAACTTCGCTGGCTATTAGATTAGTTCTAGTCCCAGCTCCCCCTGTCCTATTCCTGTGAATCCCCGTCCTAATTCCTTTTTGCCTGACTTACTCGTGTTTTGACCTCCGCCTGACTTTCGACTATCCCTTGTGTTACTGATTCTGTACTTTGTTGCTCGTGTGGTTTGACCCAGATTGTTCCATTACTCTTTATTGTGTCTGTCTGTCCGTATTGTTCTGTGTGTTCACTTAGGGAACGTCTTTGTGGTTGTCCGCGACCTCCTAGGGTCGATTGAGGCAAGTAGGCAGGTGACAGTGGGTGGGTTCAGACCTAGGGCCCACTGTCTTGTCGTGTCTGTATCACCTGATTCCTGACATTATGTTTCTACAATGATTTGTTGTAAAACATTGTATAATCTTTTCTTTTGCTGGTATGTAGTGTTGACCGAACCTCAGAAAAATGTCCGGGTTCACTCATATGGACGAACCAGAACACTTGCAGTCAGGAGAAGCTAAGATGCCATAGATTGTATCCATGTTTTCCTGGCAGCCCTAGGTTGGCATCCAATGGTTCAGCCTGATGGCCAAACCCGGACACTTATCTGAAGTTCGGACAACACTGCTGTTTATGCCTGAGTTTAGGTTCCATGTAGATTTTGATGTGCATCAAACTAAATGAAAAAATTAAATTGACACCAAAAAGAAACGCATCAAATGTTGCATCAAAATTCTGGTATCAGTAACCAGTAATGTGTGCAGTAACACAACGTGGTCACTACCACATGTACAAAGCTGAGGCTTCTGGCTCCAGTAAATTGTTTATATCCAGGCTGTGCCAGTCAGTCCCCTCGAAGTTGCTCTAGTGTCGATAATGTTCTGCTGCTAGGGGAAAAGCTTATGAAGTGGATTCACTAATAATCTAGAGGAATTTAGTAGAGATGAGCGAACCTCAAGCATGCTCGAGTCCATCCGAACCCGAATTTTTGGCATTTGATTAGCGGTGGCTGCTGAAGTTGGATAAAGCCCTAAGGCTATGTGGAAAACATGGATATAGTCATTGGCTGTATCCATGTTTTCCAGACAACCTTAGAGCTTTATCCAACTTCAGCAGCCCCAGCTAATCAAATACCGAACGTTCGGGTTCGGATGGACTCGAACCCGAACCCGGTTCGCTCATCTCTAGAATTTATTATTGATCTGGCCTTTGTATACAATAACAGGTTAAACATAGACTTGTGTGTATTCTGTAAAGATAAGGGTGAGCTCCAAAATAATTTTCTTTATGGGACTATGGTTCCCAATGGGCTAAAACACCAAACGTTTCATCGAAGATTATTATGTTTGCTATAATGGTTGTGTTTCACGTCTCATTTCAGGCATGGCTATTGAAGACACCGTCTCAGCAAAAATCGTCTATGACTCCTGGCTATTGAGTAAAGATGATAAGTAAAGAAGCATTAGAAGTTCTAGTACATAATGTTTCCAGTAAGCATATCTTCTAGTGTTGTCATTTTGCTTTTTTATGGTTATTATTCCCGGATAATCATATTTTTACTACAACTGTTAAACACCATTGTTTTGCTATCTAATTAAATATAAATTGTCGCCCAGTAGATGTAATAATCTGGGAAATGGTATCTCAACACATTATCTCTGTTTGTACGAAGAAGCTTTTATAATAATACTGTCAATGCCATGACTGTGCTAAACATTATAACTCTGCATCTTTGTAAGCAATAAACTATAAAGGTCATTTATTACGTAATGAACTGTGGTCTGTTAGTCAATACAAGAGCTTTGGGGGGCTTTACTTGGCCCCCCAGTCACACAGTCTACCCCTTCCTCCTGAGCTGTCATAGGCATGTGTTGGTACCTTCTGCACCTGCGATGCCCTGGCCCCTGGGGGCCACTTCCGCAGTGCTGGTGTTATGAGCGGGCAATGACCGGGGCAGCTGCAGGGGTTATACTTGTCACGGTATAGGCCTGAGGGCGGCACAGCTGTAGGGCCGGTCTGAGGAATCTGCGGGTGATGATGGGCATGCGATTCTTCGCTGCACCTAGTCAGGGCACCAGTTAGTGGACACCAATGCCAGGGTTCAGTAACAGCGGTTTTATTATAGATGAGGTAACTAGTAGCAACAGTTCTGTCCGGATGCAACCGGGTATATAGCAGGCTGTGACAAATAAAGCAGGAGTGGTGCTGCATAGGCTGTGAGAATACGTGCCGGATGATGGGAGTAGGAGTATGAGAGAAATAGCGTTGCTGGGTGGATTAGCTTGAGAATAATACTTGCTGTGAATCCTTGCAGCGATGAGGAGAGATAACGGAATGACACCCAGATGAGAGAGAAGACTCCGGACACTTGAGCAGGCAGATACAGCCGAAGACTGGTATATAGCAGCAGACTTAGTCACTCTTCTGTGGGAGAGGATAGAACCACACAACCTCCTTGCTTGGAAGCAGGAGCTGAACTGACTTGTCAGCAGGAAGTGGGAGGTCACATGGTTGCTCCTGGCCAGAGCTAGTCAGCCATTGGAGGAACCATGGTTACAGGTCACGTGATCAACAGCCTTGCATACCACTGTACACTGTAATAGTACACAGGAATACATGAGAATACACATGAGAATGCACAATACCAGAGAATACTAGGGGAAAACCAGCAGCAGTTGCAGTGCAAACACTTACCAGAACAGGCATTGACACAGAAATAGAAATGGCCATAATAGGAGTAGTAGTCTGCATGTTCTGGGACACTGCATACCTCCCTAGCAAATTTGAGCCGACCTCGGCGAATCTAGAAGGCAGCAAACATGAATAGACTGGACAATTAAACAACAGGAATGAATGATGAGAGTGAGTGTGATGAGGTGTGTGTTTCCCACGCCCAAGGCACAGGTGAGAAGAGAGAGAGGATGAGAAACCCTAGTGGCAGGACTTCACCTAGGGGTGCCTAACGTACTCTGGCGACCAGGTAGCTAGTGCGTGAACCATCTGACGTGTAAGCCAGGACAACTTAACTGCTGGCGGGGGACCCTCAATATTCCAGCCAGTTAGACAGTAGGTTTTCTGTTAAATGTGTTACCCTACTGGAAAAGAGAACTGTGAAGACCTGTGTACTACCTTGGCGTGTCTGAGTAGTGTCTTGGATACCTGGAAGAGAAAAGAACAAAATAATAAAAGCAAACATACATGGGGAGCTCCCTTTCATACCACTCGATCACACACACAAGCACTCCACAGGCCAAACACACGAAAAGGTATCCAAAGTGCGATATGTATGGACAAGTGTGAAGGTTAGGTATGACTATGTGCGATAACTACTGTGTTGGGACAAGACAGAGGTGAACAAATACTGGAAACAAAAAGGAAGGGAAACACAACAGACAACAAATACTGCAAGGTCTTGAGGAGAACTGGCTCACATGAATCTGAATGAAACCTGAGAGAAATCTGAATGAAAATCTGAGAAAAATATGCATACGAACTGGCTCAACTAAATCTTTCCAGCTATAGATATGATAATAATACACAATAATGAGACTGGATGAGAAAATACACTCCTACATAAACTGGACTTTCTCTGAGGTATATGTAAACTGACTTCTCTTACTCAGAGGAGGAGCTATCTGACTCAGACACTGGAAAATATACTGTTTTACAAAAGAGGCGCTCTACTCTGAGGCAATCTATGTAACCTTGTGCTTACTCAGAGGAGGAAATACAAAGACTTCGATAACACTGGAATGCAATGGTAGAAAAAGTGCAATAATGAAATGAGTGCAATAATACCCTGTGTGGAACACACAATCACAGGAAAGTGCATTAGGAAGGAATGGGTTAAGTGTCTCTGTTAGGTAGAGTCTCTTTAAGGCAATTAGAACATCGTCCATGTAAAAGGCTCTGGGACAGGCACTAGAGAACCTTTTGTTATTGTAAGTGTCCATCAGCTCATGGCTGGTTAGTACAGGGAACTTGGTCAGGAGGACCAGGCACGAACCTTAAACGTTGCATAGCAGGAACCTGAAACAAAACAGTCATATGAACAGTTACAGTGAGAACAGTTAGGATGGCCATGTCGGCCTAGCTTCCCAGAGAAGCTTACTCTTGCCCGGGGTGTGGAGGATCAGTCGGCTGCCAGATAGCAATCGTGGCTTCCCCATTGGCGGCCATGACCTCTGCCCGATGATGCTCCCAGAGGGCTTGGAGCTGGTGACGCCAGGCATGCAGAATGGCAGCCTTTTGGACCTCCTCTGGATCCGGGGTGCCCTCCGGGGACACTGGAGCAGTGTCCATCTCGTCTGGGGAGTCCTCCTCGGCCTGGGTGAGCTGCGAGTCCGGAGGCTCTTCCTTGTAGCCGGAGAGACGGGAGAAGCCGATGAAGAACTGCACCCCTGTGGCAGCTGTGGGCATAGGAATAGTACCAGCGGGGCTGGAGTGACCGGGTCCCGGAGGAATGCTGGTCTCAGCTATGGTCCCCTCAGTCTGATCAGCAGAGGCCGGGATGAAGGCCCGGCGAAGACTTCTGTCGTCCGATGGGGCAGCGCCCCAGCTGGTGTCGCTGTAGGATGGGAGCGGTGCTAGCAGGCAGCCAGGATTGCTCCCCGGCAGCTCCGGTATCACTGGAGCTGCGGCTGCAGGCAAATGTTTCTCGGGGGCCGCCATCTTGTCACGCTCCAGCGTCTCTTTGAGGAGGAAGGAGGAGGAGCGAGAGGGCAGAAAGCTCGACTCCCCAATCTGCCCAGCAACTGTGACATCAGCGGCCTGATATAGCCAATCAGGGGAGGCAGCAGCAAAGTCTATGGCGCGGGGCGATTCCCGCGCTTTGGCAGCATGGCTGTTAACCCCCTCCTCACCGGGGTATGGCGCAGCCAGAAATTGAAGAAGACGGCGGCCATCTTGTGTACAGTTTAGGGCCCGAAACACTTCGATCACCCCCATAGTAATCGGCAAAGTCTCTGGGGGGGATTAGCAGTACAGTTCTGGGGACACTGACAGTTGGCACAACACAGTCTGTATCCTGTTCGTGACGCCAAAAATGCGATGCCCTGGCCCCTGGGGGCCACTTCCGCAGTGCTGGTGTTATGAGCGGGCAATGACCGGGGCAGCTGCAGGGGTTATACTTGTCACGGTATAGGCCTGAGGGCGGCACAGCTGTAGGGCCGGTCTGAGGAATCTGCGGGTGATGATGGGCATGCGATTCTTCGCTGCACCTAGTCAGGGCACCAGTTAGTGGACACCAATGCCAGGGTTCAGTAACAGCGGTTTTATTATAGATGAGGTAACTAGTAGCAACAGTTCTGTCCGGATGCAACCGGGTATATAGCAGGCTGTGACAAATAAAGCAGGAGTGGTGCTGCATAGGCTGTGAGAATACGTGCCGGATGATGGGAGTAGGAGTATGAGAGAAATAGCGTTGCTGGGTGGATTAGCTTGAGAATAATACTTGCTGTGAATCCTTGCAGCGATGAGGAGAGATAACGGAATGACACCCAGATGAGAGAGAAGACTCCGGACACTTGAGCAGGCAGATACAGCCGAAGACTGGTATATAGCAGCAGACTTAGTCACTCTTCTGTGGGAGAGGATAGAACCACACAACCTCCTTGCTTGGAAGCAGGAGCTGAACTGACTTGTCAGCAGGAAGTGGGAGGTCACATGGTTGCTCCTGGCCAGAGCTAGTCAGCCATTGGAGGAACCATGGTTACAGGTCACGTGATCAACAGCCTTGCATACCACTGTACACTGTAATAGTACACAGGAATACATGAGAATACACATGAGAATGCACAATACCAGAGAATACTAGGGGAAAACCAGCAGCAGTTGCAGTGCAAACACTTACCAGAACAGGCATTGACACAGAAATAGAAATGGCCATAATAGGAGTAGTAGTCTGCATGTTCTGGGACACTGCACACCTACTTACAGTAATACATAACAGCCCACATACTCTTCATTAAACTGAGAATGCAGACTTCTTATTGGGTTACCATTCATATCAATAGATTTTAATGGTAAGACATGTGTTTTTTTTAAAAAATAGTCATTGCTGTCTACTTCTGGTTAAATCAAGAAGTAGGTTCAGCAACAATGTGTTCTCCAATTCAAATATATTAACTGCATAAAAACACAATCCATATGTTAAAGCCAATGCGTTTGCTTAACCCTTAATCCAATGGCGGATTATAATGTGAGCGGTTTGGGCCCATGCCACCCGCCCACATTATAATCCGCCCACGCCGCTGCGGCCCGGCATTATTTCGCTTGCGGTCACAAGAGTCCCCGGCTGCCTCCAGCTGATGTGTGGCTGCCGGGGGTGTCCCGTCCTATCCCCGGCAGTGCGCCATCACACAGCTCCCTGTACGCCTGGGGCCCTGACTTCCGGTATTGGGAGCGCACGTTAGAGACGCTCTGTACCGGAATTCAGGGCCCAGGCGGCACAGTGAGCTGTGTGATGCGCGCGCTGCCGGGGATAGGACGGGACACCCCCGGCAGCCGGGGACAGACCAGGAGGCGAGAGGATCAACGGGGGAACGGATGGCAGGTGAGTTGTGTTTTTTTTTTTTTAATTTACTGACTGCTGTGCAAGGGGGGGGGGGGCATCTATAAAGAGGGAAGAGGGGGACCATGTATGAAGGGGGAAAGAGGGGGACCATGTATAAAGAGGGAAAGAGGGGGACCATGTATAAAGAGGGAAAGGGGGACCATCTATAAAGGGGGAAAGAGGGGGACCATGTATAAAGAGGGAAGAGGGGTACCATGTATGAAGGGGGAAAGAGGGGGACCATGTATACAGAGGGAAAGAGGGGGACCATGTATACAGAGGGAAAGAGGGGGACCATGTATAAAGAGGGAAAGAGGGGGACCATGTATAAAGGGGAGAAGAGGGGGACCATGTATAAAGGGGGAAAGAGGGGGACCATGTATGAAGGGGGAAAGAGGGGGACCATCTATAAAGGGGAGAAGAGGGGGACCATGTATAAAGGGGGAAAGAGGGGGACCATCTATAAAGGGGGGAAGAGGGGGACCATCTATAAAGGGGGAAAGAGGGGGACCATGTATAAAGAGGGAAGAGGGGGACCATGTATGAAGGGGGAAAGAGGGGGACCATCTATAAAGGGGAGAAGAGGGGGACCATCTATAAAGGGGAGATAGAGGGGGACCATCTATAAAGGAGGAAAGAAGGGGACCATGTATAAAAGGGGGAAAAGGGGGACCATCTCCTATAGGATTAGCATCCTCCTCTCCTGACATCCTCTGTGCTGCTGGGACCTCCCCTATAGATCAGCACCCTCCTCTCCTGACACCCTATGTGCTGCTGTGACATCCCCTATAGATCAGCACCCTCCTCTCCTGACATCCTCTGTGCTGCTGTGACCTCCTCTATAGATCAGCACCCTCCTCTCCTGACATCCTCTGTGCTGCTGGGACCTCCCCTATAAGACCAGCAGCCTCATCTCCAGACACCCTCTGTGCTGCTGTGACCTCCCCTATAAGATCAGCACCCTCCTCTCCTGACATCCTCTGTGCTGCTGTGACCCTGTGACCTCCTCTATAAGATCAGCCCCCTCCTCTCCTGACATCCTCCTGTGCTACTGTGACCTTGGGGGGGGGCAACATAGGGGACCGAGTGAGTTGGCAATATGTTTATTGGGGGCAGTGGAGGTGGGGTGGACAATGCTTACTGGAGGTAGCAGCAAGGGACCAAACATTATGTTTATTGGAGGCAGGCAGTGTTTGTTGGGGACAGCGTGTGGGGGGGGCAGTAGCGGATCATAATGTGGGCGAATTGACTGGGGGGGGGGGGCAGGTTGGGTGGACAGCCCGGATTTTTATACAATAAAGATGTTTGGATTGGAGAACACCTACTTACATTTTTTTGGCTGCTCTCACCACATGGAGAGTTCGAGCACAGACGGATCCCATCTGGAGTGGTGAGCTGTTTCATCTGCTTCATCCAGGGTGTTTTTGGTGATGTAACCTGTGCATTGCTGTGATACAATAGAAGTAATACAAGGGCAGACTAGATGGGCTGGGTAGTCTTTTTCTTTTAATTGTCCATCTTTCTAAATAACCACAATATTTAGCTCCAACAGATCATACGAACTTGGACTGAGCAATATTGCTGTCGGTGGTTAGTACTCGGTTCCTGGCAACATATGGACTGCCAATCTGTTTGTCGCTGGAATAGGAAAATTAAAGTGTTTATGCAGGGTTAGAAAAAGCATAGCTAGTTTCTTACAAAAACAGCACCACCCCTGTCCGAAGTCTGTGTGATACCACAATTAGGCTACATTCACTTCAATAAAAATGACCTGCAAAACTACACCCAAATTCGGGGTGACAATGGTGCTGTTTTGGGATAAAAGTGGTCATGCTATTCTGGTCTGAATAACCCATTTAAATTGTTGGCCCCATAAGGGACATTTCCATCACTCCCTCAGCCCATCTCCTGACAAGGCCAGAGGATATGTTAGTGATATATAAGCAATGGGAAATAAATAAAAATGATACTTTATTCTGGAGAATAACAGTTGTACTTTATATTGTTCCTATTCCCAATCAATATATCTGCAGCACATATATTACTCAGTTATTCATTATCTATTTATCAGCCATGTTAGGGAGGGAGAAGAGGTAATTGTTTTTTCAACTTTACGCCTTTGTGATGTCATTGGCTCTTCTGTTCTTATACAAATTACATTAGCAGCCTTAATTCTTTCTTAACCTTGTTACCAGCCGGTCATAAATCAAAATGGCCTTACGTCAATGTAACTGATGACCAGCTGGGTTTGTGGACTAGAAAACCAAGATGCTAATGGATTTTGACACTGCCTAATGAATAGACCTTAGTAATTGTGTAGGTATGGTACTCTAATTAAAAAGTAACAGTAATTGATGTTATTTTCTCATAGACTGCATAGAATCAGAACTTAAGTCTTACATTAATTAAACAGAGCTCTGATGTAGCCTGTACCAGACAGCACAGGATAGAGGCAGGTGGAAGCATAGGTTGCCTTCCCTTGGTTCGAAGCCAGGAGTATGGTGAGACCACCCAAAAGAGTTTATATGAATGTCAGGAGTAGTGTTAAGCGAACTTCAGAAAAGTGTCCGGGTTCGACTACTTTTCTGAAGTTCGCCCAACACTAGTCAGGAGCTAACAAGAAAGAGGGAGCCAAAATCAGTGAGCGGTAGAAAGAGGATGATGGTGATGTAATGGCCAGTGTGAATAATTTATAACTGGTAGTACAGCAGCTTCCTATAACCACCAAAGTGGCCTGCTACCTTGGGGCTAAGGCCTGGGTTTACCAAAAGTTGGCATGCTGCTGCGGTACCACTGTAACCCTACTAAAAGTAGGAGCTACTGAGGACTTGTGGATCTGCCAAGCTAGAATATCTAATGACTGTGTGCGGAGCTACTAAAGGAGGGTTTAAAGAACTCAGTTGTTGCCTGAGAGTTCAGTTGAGGCCTGTGACTGTGATCTGTTTTTAGACAGGTACAGAAATGTTCCATACCTTGTGTGGTTGAGTGGTAACATACAGCTTTTCGTACCACAAGAAAGCTACACATATTTGATGGCAAGAACCTACTGTTGGGAACATAAGTGTGAACAGACTAGGTATAATGCTGTGCAATGTTAGAGTCCCAAGGCAAGGGTGCATCTATGAGGGTCACAAATTAGTCACACATACATTATTTTTCAACATAATCATCGTTGTTTTCAATACTTTGTCCATCTATGAACAAGCTTTCGTATGCCCTCATTAAAAAGCTTTAAAGGACAACTCCGGCGGGACCCCCCTCCAAAAAAAACACAGACACACACAGACACCATACTCACCATCGATCGCCACTCCACTCCCGCCCGGGAGAAGAGGACCGTGACGATCGTAATGGTTAATGTATACATTCTTTAACTTCCGGGCGGGGGGGTCGGGGGTCCGAAAGTGGGGGAAGGGGGCCAGGCCGGGTATTTAACCACATTACAAAGTTATATAACTTTGTAATGTGTGTTAAATAAGCTAAAAAAATTTTTCGTCGGAGTTGTCCTTTAAGCTGAGCAGCAAATGTACCTCTGTATTTACCTCTTCAAACTGATGCTTGACTTTAAAACTTTTTCTTGGTCTCTAATTAAGAATATTAAGGATATTTCCAGTCCACACTCTGCCGTTTACTCTTAGGGTCCATTAACACAGAAAGATTATCTGCCAAAGCCAGAAACAGACTAAAGACAGAGATCAGGTCATAAAGGAAAGCCTGAGATTTCTCCTTTTCTGGCTTTGGCTTCAAATTTTCATTTTAATGGGACAAACTACATTCACTCTGTTGTGTGGAGCCGAACAGCTGATGGCAGGTGTCAGCAACTGATGAGCTATCCTGTGGACAGATCATCAATAGATTTTTCCCGGAAAACCCCTTTAAGTGAGCTGTCATACAGTTGAATGTGTTTGTGCATGTATAAGCTTTGATGTCCTTTTCTACTTTCCCATAGAAGAAAAACGCTGGATTTCCATGCTATTCACATATGCAAAATATCCACCATTCAACTGAGCTCTGACAGGCTATGTGTCTCGATGTTCTTTATAATAAATTATTAATAACGAGAGACCTTTTATTCATTCAATATTTTACCATTTACCCTATACATATGGCTGCAGCAATGAGAAGTTAGATTTCAATGAATAGCCAATAACAGAGGTCATACATAATGCACAAATCACTTTTATTCTACACCTCTTAAATCTCATTAATACATATAATACAGACAGTTCACATACAGATTTAAAGCATATGAATTGGTCTGGCTTTTAGTTTGCATGGAATAACTACGCCTACAGTGATCTCGATTCTAATGCTTTATGCTTCTTTTTTACTTTGTTTTTATTTGTATTATAATACTACTGCATATAAAATGAAACTTTAACTTCTCAAATAAAAATTTCATATTGCTTGGTAACTGCAGTGCCTATGCAGACCTATGTGTCTCCATAGTAACAGACTACAAATAAACTTTCTGATTCTGTAGCCACACTCTTTTTTTTCATATAGCCCCTACTTTTAGTTAACATACATTAAGTAAATAAGTAGGGGACAGGTCAAAGGCGGTAAGACGGCAAGATATTACTATGTTTGCATCCTTTTACCAGGAAGAAATATTGCTCTGCACTGGAGCTATATTTACCAAACAGTAGAAGATTTTTAATTAATACTGTTTATGCGGTTGCATAAGTTTAATTTTACATGCAGTTATTAAAATGGATGCAAAGGGAGTTTGTTGTCTGTTACCGTGAAAATGAGGAGAATTTATCTATTCACATAAATGGGCAAACTGTAAAAAAAACTATCTTTATAATAATAAATATACTGCGTTTGCAAAGCATAAACCAGGCACAAAACAATGCACACATTAAAGGGGTTATCCGGTAAGGTAAAATATATTTATTCATCCACCCTCCTGAAGACTAACAATTCATTCCATACATGTCATTACCTTTTCTGTCTCCTTCCCTCAGTTTTGAGCTGCTGCTTTCTGCTAAAGACATAAAAATACTGTGTAAGAGCTGCTGAGTCTGTCTCTGCTCTCAACCCCTTCCTCCCCTCTACCTTTGGTGACCGCTGATGTAAACAAATCCCTATTTGCAACATTGTAGCAACTTTGTAATGCCGGGAGGGATAATCACAGCGAGTTCAGCACTTTGACCTCAGATTAACCCTCCCAACATTACAAAGAAGATACAATGTTGCAGTAAAAGCCTGCCAGGGACTTGTTGACATCAGCCCTCTAGGAAACGAGACAGGAGGGACTCACACAGTTTTTTGTGTCTTCAGCAGAAAGCAGCAGCTCAAAACTGAGAGGAGAAAGATAAGGTAATGACATGTATGGAATGAATCGTTAGTGTCCAGGAGGGGGGATGATTTAACATATATTTTTTATTTAAAGAGTCTGGGATGCTAGCACAACCGATCTAGTATTGATGGGCTATCCTAATAATAGACTGGACAACCCCTTAAAGTAAACCTTTTCGCCAACACCCAGGGCAGAGCCCATCCGACCCTCTATTAGAGCCCCAGATACTTACCCTGTCCTGCAAGTCCCGCACCAAAAGCGGGTCCCGCCACAGAGAAATTGCTGCTCGAGGGTCTGCGCGTGCGATATGTAAATTACAACAGATGAGTCCGATGTCCATAGGAAATCACTGCTCCAGTGATTTTCTATGGACATATGACTCATATCTTGTTGTGTACATATTGCACACACAGACCGTTGGGCGGCAATTTCTCTGCGGTGGGACTGGCTTTTGCGTCGGGACTTGCAGGATAGAGTAAGTATCTGGGGCTCTACTAGGGGGTCAGGCGGGCTCCGCCCTGGGTGCCAGGGTAAAAGGTTTCCTTTAAAAATAGCATTTTATAATCTGGAGCACACTACTTTATCATTATGCATTTATGTAGGTCAGATGGAGCTAGATAGGAAACATAAACTGTTTTTCAGGTACACTGCCTCTTGGTCAGCCCATTTTTTGTTAGTAAATTTTCACATAAACTCTAGTGAGACAGAAATGTGCACAATGTGGATCAGGATTCCTTGGTGTACAAATAACTAGGTTCACTCTACATTTGTGTCCTCCATGGCATGGATAAATTGGCAAAATGTCAAAGTGGGAAGAATCCATATACACTCAGAAAATGACCAAACCAACGTCAATGGAGCCAGTGCCTGTCCGTTCATAGATATGTTGGCATTAGGCATGAGCACAACTTGAGCATGCTTAAGTCTGATCGTTTGGCATTTAAATACCGGTGACTGAAGAAATTGGATGCAGCCCTAAGGACTTCTGGAAAACATGGATAAAACCAGTGGCCTATGGCTGTATCCATGTTTTCCCAGACTCCCTAGAGCTGCATCCAACTACTTCAGCCACCGGTATTCCGAACGATCGTACTCAAGCATGCTCTAGTTGCTCTCATCTCTAGTTAGCCAACAAATCCATGCGGTCGAAGGCACAAATATTACCTGAATGAGCCCTGACCACACAGCATAGTCATATTTATAAAAAACAAACAAAACAGAGCAATAAATATATTATTATTATTATTATATTTTAGTAATATTGGTAACTAATTATTAATTATTAAGACCTCATTTAATATTTAAAGAATTATTCCATCCACAACCACTGAACTATCCCACTTTCCACCAACTAATTTCACTACAGTATAATACACTATATACTATTAGTTGTGACTCTGTTGCACAAGTTATACATTTATTACATAAGTTAGTGCATCCATTCCCACATAGAAAAGAAAATGTCACCTATAGAAGCTTGTTTATAACTTAGTGTCTGTAATCTCTCCTTGCTTGTGCAAAACTTTTTTTCTTTTATCCATTGCATTAAGCAGCTTCTTTCTTGGTCCAAGTTGGATGTTAATGCTCTCCAGATCTTCATTCGAACACATGAGAAGAGAATCTAAATCCATTTTTTCTCTCAAAAGAGTGACGTGCAATTCAAGTAAGCTATGAGATGCCAGGAAGACTTGAAGAGAAGAACTTTCTTCTTCCACATCTAGTTCCATGTCATCTGCATTCCAGGCCCCTTGGTCATCAATGTCTTTATCATTCTCGTTGCCCTCATTGGCCTCTGTGGTAAATAGTTCACTGTTGACTTTGAAACCTATGTCATCTTCAGCTGTAGAAATTTCATCAAAATCCGTATTAATACCCATTGCCTGGTTTCTTCGGAAAACTATGTTGCCTAGACCAGGGCGGTTAAAGATGGATTGCTTTTCTTGTTCATCTGAGGTCATGCTCTCCTCTTCATGTTCACTGAATACATCTGTGACCTTAACACGTTGGCCACTAGTGTTTTCATCATCGGCAAAGATCACATTGCTCATTGTGTCTCTATCCATTGTGTTTTTATCTTTCTTTTTTAATTTGAACTGCAATGTGTCCTTCAAACTCCTGGATAATGTGCTCATGGTCGATGGTGTTGAAAATTGGGCACCTACAGAGCCTGACAAGGTGCCTTTCGATGAATTTACTGTACCCGTCTTGTTCCTGTGATAGTTTTTGTTCATCTGACTCTGATGTTTCTCTTGGATCTTCTCACACTCTTTGACCTTACGTTCTGCATCTTTCATAGCTTGTTCTTTTAATCTAGCGACCTTCTTAGGGTTCAAGGATGTTTGTTTACTGGCAGCTCCATCCAAGATTTTGACACATTCTTTATGGTCTTTCATGATGGCCACATCCAATGGTGAACGCAGCTGGTTATCCAACGCAAAAATATTTGCCCCAAAATTGATTAAGAATGCCACACAGTTAGCATGGCCTTTCTCTGCCGCATGATGCAGTGGCGTGTTTCCCCATATGTCGCTTTTGTTTGGATCTCCACTGAAAGACAAAAAAGCAAATAGGAATCAGTATTTATCCTGAAAGGAATGGGTAAACTCTTTAAAAGGGGTTTCTAAGCTAACAAATGTCTTTATTTTGGTGCCTGTTGGGAGGGGGGTCTTTATATTTACCTCACTCCACCAACTCTATTTACCAGCAACAAACCCGGTACACAGTGCTTGCAGCCCTGTAAAGTCCCTGCTCAGCCAATCAGCTGCTGCATTTGTCTCCTGCCTCAGCCACTGATTGGTTGAGTGGAGACTGCATGTGTTGACCCCAAACTCTTGCTGGTGCAAGTGAAAAGAGGTGGTAGAGTGTGGGAATTAAACATACGCCCCCCCCCCCCCCCACACACACCTGAACCAGCACCACTATAAAGAAATATGTTAGCTCAGAAAACCAGACCGAACAAAAAACACATATAATGATAAGTAAGCACTAAAAGAATGAAAGGAATTGGGAAGGCTGATGTGTCATCAAATCCACAATTACTGACAAGAACTGCATATTTATCATGAATAAATGGGATAGAACATCTGTATCCCCCTCTTTAGAGATGGTGACCCCATTAAGAACACAAATGCACATGTAATTTCCAAAGGGGGTCACCATGAGATCACATGACCCACAGGAAACCATCACCGTTGGGAAAGAAATAAGACATAGTGCCTGTTTTTGAGGAAAAAAAAATATAAGGCACTGTCTTATTTTCAGGAAACACGGTAGCACATTCTGTCTTGCTTGCTATTCTGTCAGCTAATAATAAGTTGAGCAGTTTACCTTCCGATGTAAAGCTGACCTACAAACAACAGGAAGCCTGTAGAATGGGACTAATGGATCTCTATAGCAACGTATTTATGATAAATTATAACTTGCTCAGATAACAAGAATTATTTTGATTATTAATATATAGTGTGAGCTGCGATCACCAAATAGAACATCGCATTGGAACAGATGATTCTTATATACTGTGCACTTGTTTTATATGGTTTCATGATGGGTTTTCTCACATCTGGGGTATTAATGTTATCGTTGATGTCACCTGTGATGTGTATACATTACTCGCTTTCTCTCATTATGCCCTAATTGCTGAAATGCGCCCGACCTAAGATTTCATCCTATGTGCCTGTGTTGTTTTCAATTTATACAATAAATGAGACTATGCTTTTATTTTTCTCTGGATGTGCTGGATTTCACTTTATTTTTACCGTAAGAGCTGCTGCTTCTGCTTATCCCTGAGCAGAGTGGG
The DNA here is from genome assembly GCF_027789765.1 of Dendropsophus ebraccatus. Classification (NCBI taxonomy): domain Eukaryota; kingdom Metazoa; phylum Chordata; class Amphibia; order Anura; family Hylidae; genus Dendropsophus; species Dendropsophus ebraccatus. The sequence continues at coordinate 88,787,512 of NC_091462.1, forward strand.
ATCATCAGAAGTTACCTGGGATTTGGAACAGGGTGTAGGAGACAACCATGCCCAACAATGCCCTCATAAATAATGCTGCAGATTTTTCTGTATTAGTATGTACATTTTTTGTTAAGCTATTAAAAGGGCTGTGCTAAGATTAAGGGGTTGGCCACTTTATAGTAAAATAGTTCAGTGTACAGTATTAGTAAGTGTACTCACTGTATATACTACAGAAAAAGAGAACAAAGACTGCGCTCCATGTGCAGGACCAGTTGCAATGGGATGGACAGAATTCCAGTACCGGAGTAAAACCGGGTCCCCTCTCACCTGGCTAAGTTGTGCAAGATCGAGGCACAACTCTCCATGCGTATACTCAAGAAGGGAACCAGTGTGCAGCCTTCCTGCAAACCCCCCGCCAGGGCCGTAACAAGATGCAGACCTCCTCTCCAAATTCCAGCAGGATGAATAGGCGCAGCTACTCCCAACAGATGATGTAAAAAAAACTACTTTATTAAAATAATAAAAACATGTATAAAAGGCTCAGCATTACGCGTTTCTAGACCAGACTGGTCTCCTCATCAGATGCTTAGTTAATACAGTGGGAAGTAGCCATATTTAAATCCAACAAGAGGAAGTGACATAACAAGTAGGAGGATACAGAGTATATATAAACCCATAAGCATACACACATATATACAAAAATACACACATATACATCCATACAGACATACACATATACATGGATCCAAAGCCAGAATTCATATACATAGCAAAAAAGGATGACAAATTATTTGATGCTATCAATGCACTCGTTTAACCCATTCGGTACCAGAGATGACAGGCGAAAAATCCAATAGGTCTCCCTGTTGATTAGGGACCTATATCTGTTCTGGGCATTTATTGGAATCTGTTCAATCACTGTGAGGACTAAACTAGACGGGTCGCTATGGTGTTTAAGCAGATAATGGCGGGAGAGGCTGTGCTTAACAAAACAATTTGTAATATTAGCACAATGTTTGTTCATTCTGCAACGAAGTGTCTGAACTGTCCGGCCGACATAGAGGAGGCGGCACGGGCAGCTCAGCAGGTACACCACGTAGTCAGAAGAGCAGTTGCACCAAAGATCTGCAGCAATCAGACATTGTAAAGGACATACAGAATAGGGATAGGAGTAGGAATGATGACACAAATACAATGGATAGAAATAATAAAAACATGCCCAAACCAGAGAAATATGAATTTAATTTCATCACTGAATTTAACTGCGGTATCAGAGAAATCAGAAATATTCTACAAAGGCATTGGCCATTAATACAAAATGACCCTATACTAAAAACAGTTGTACCACGTAACATTAATATTACTTACCGCAAAACTAAGAACCTGCGCAGTTACTTGGCCCGAGCCGTCTTCGTAGTATTAAAGGTCCTGCGGCTGAGATTGGTACTGTGGGGGGCACTTCCCGCTGTAGGATATCTCGGTGCATGTGTTGTGCTTGGATCCCTGAACATCCTGTCAGTAGTTTCTCTTCTCCTATCACCAACGAGGTATTCAGAATAAAAGACAGATGCAACTGCTCTTCTGACTACGTGGTGTACCTGCTGAGCTGCCCGTGCCGCCTCCTCTATGTCGGCCGGACAGTTCAGACACTTCGTTGCAGAATGAACAAACATTGTGCTAATATTAAAATTGGTTTTGTTAAGCACAGCCTCTCCCCCATTATCTGCTTAAACACCATAGCGACCCGTCTAGTTTAGTCCTCACAGTCATTGAACAGATTCCAATAAATGCCCAGAACAGATATAGATCCCTAATAGGGATGGTCCGAACCGAGTCCGGATCGGGTTCGTACGAACCCGAACCCTCGGTAATGATTCCCGCTGTCTGCCCGCTCCGTGCAGCGGGCGGATTCAGCGGGAAGACCGCCTGGAAAAATTTTTCCAGGCGGTCCTGCCGCTGAATCCGCCCGCTGCACGGAGCGGGCAGACAGTGGGAATCCGATGCTGAGCATTCGGGTTCATCCGAACCCAAACCTCGGCGGGTTTGGACCATCCCTAGTCCCTAATCAACAGGGAGACCTATTGGATTTTTTGCCTGTCATCTCTGGTACAGAATGGGTTAAACGAGTGCATTGATAGCATCAAATAATTTGTCATCCTTTTTTGCTATGTATATGAATTCTGGCTTTGGGTCCATGTATATGTGTATGTCTGTATGCATGCATATGTGTGTATTTTTGTATATATGTGTGTATACTTATGGGTTTATATATACTCTGTATCCTCCTACTTGTGATGTCACTTCCTCTTGTTGGATTTAAATATGGCTACTTCCCACTGTATTAACTAAGCATCTGATGAGGAGACCAGTCCGGTCTAGAAACGCGTAATGCTGAGCCTTTTATACATGTTTTTATTATTTTCATAAAGTAGTTTTTTTACATCATCTGTTGGGAGAAGCTGCGCCTATTCATCCTGCTGGAATTTGGAGAGGAGGTCTGCACACTGTATATACTGACATCAGCTCCCTGTGTACCTCATAGAGCTAACATCAGACTCCCCTTCTCCAGGTTGAGCTGCCCTGCTTTGCGGTTTTTCTGTCTGACAGATGGCCGACATGGAGGAGCATGTGACTATTGTCACGCCCACTAGTGTCCACCACTGAGCCTGTATATGTCTATGGAGAACACAGGGGGCGGGACATGGTCACATGCTCCTCCATGTCAGCCATCTTATGGACAGAAACACCACAGAGGCAGCACAGTCTGGAGGAGGGGAGACTGATTTTAGCTCTATGAGGGACACAGGAAGCTGATGTCAGTATATACAGTGAGTACAGTTACTAATACTGCATACTAAACAATTTTAATATAAAGTGGACAACCCCTTTAAATATTACACTGGTCCCTCAAGTTACAATATTAATTGGTTACTTGGTGAACATTGTAAGTTAAAAATATTTTAGGGTTCTATAGGCCCTATTCCACCGGACGATTATTGTTCACATAATCGTTAACGATTAACGATCTCAAACGAGCGCTATTGCGAAAGACCTTAAAACGTTCACTCATTTCCATGGAACGATATTCGTTACTTATGATCGTATTTGCTATCTTTTTTTCTTCGCTATTGCGTTCGTATCTACTGTGAACGACCGAACGACGTCTTATTCAATGCGAACGATTTGCGAACGTTTTGCAAACGAGCAACGATAAAAATAGGTCCAGGTCTTATAAAGCGACCAAACGATGCCTTATTCAATGCGAACAATTTGCGAACGTTTTGCAAACGAGCAACGATAAAAATAGGTCCAGGTCTTATAAATCGTTAATTGTTAACTGCATTTCAACCGAACGATTATCGTTTATATTCGATCGATTTAACGATAATCTGAACGATAATTGTCTGGTGGAATAGGGCCCTTAGGGTTACTAAGCATAGCATGATCGTATGGTAGTCTGATAACATATCAGCCCATGTTTTATTATTTGTCAAACACTACATTTATGATATGTCATAAATTCTCTCATGTTGTAACTACACTGTATTAATCATCCAATATACACAGTGGGGGAGATTTATCAAACATGGTTTAAAGTGAAACTGGCTCAGTTGCCCCTAGCAACCAATCAGATTCCACCTTTTATTTTCCAAAGAGTCTGTGAGGAATGAAAGGTGGAATCTGCCCCTGTATGCATGATGTACAATGTACTTAGAGTATATACAGTTAAAATAGTATATTTCAGAAATGGCAAAACCTGAATTAGGAGAGTGTGTAAAATATTTTTTTCCTATGATTGACTTTATATTCATATATATATATACAGTTGAACAGTATTCTATCAATGTGTCCATTAATATTGTTATTTTATCTGTTTGTTTTATCTGTACAAATATTCAAATGCTAAGCAATAGCTATCATGTGATAAATCTTTTAGATAACTTATGAATAATACTTTGACTCTCTTGGATTGTCTGATTCTGAATGTGCATGCAGAAATACTAATAAAGCTTACATCTGATGGGGCTATAAATGGCAAAAGGCATGAAAAAAAAATACAAATTTGGAGGGGTCCGCTGTAACCTTTAAAAATTACAAAGAGCTCAATAAAATCGGTAATAAGGTAATACAAGGTAAGGGCTAAAGACTGCAAAGCAAATCCCCCAAAACATCTTTAACTATGTAAAGGTAGGTTCACACTGTGTTTTTGCATTCTTTTCACTATATTTGTTCTTAAAGGAGAAGTCCGGCAAAAATGTTTATTAAAACATTGTATTGGCTCCCAAAAGTTATACAAATCACCAATATACACTTATTATGGGAAATGCTGATAAAGCGCTTTTTTTCCCTGCACTTACTACTGCATCAAGGCTTCACTTCCTGGATAAAATGGTGATGTCACTTCCTGGATAAAATGGTGATGTCATGACCTGACTCCCAGAGCTTTGCAGGCTGTGGCTGCTGGAGAGGATGATGGCAGAGGGATGGTCAGTGTCCCTCCAGTGCCCTGTGTCCCTCAGTGTCCCCCTACCACTAATATACACTTATTTCCCATAATAAGTGTATATTGGTGATTGGTGATTTGTATAACTTTTTTTTTTTTTTTTGGGGGGGGGGGCAATAAAATACTTTAATAAAACATTTTGCCAGACTTTTACAAGTGACGGCCGTTGTTTGTGCAAATACAGCCGTTGTTGTTATTATGGGGTGGGGATCAAGAGAAGGCAGGGCTACTAAATGGGTTCTTAAATAGAGATGAGCGAACCGAGTTGGGGTTCGAGTCGATCCGAACACGAACGTTCGGTATTTGATTAGCTGGGGCTGCTGAACTTGGATAAAGCTCTAAGGTTGTCTGGAAAACATGGATACAGCCAATGGCTATATCCATGATTTCCACATAGCCTTAGGGCTTTATCCAACTTCAGCAGCCACCGCTAATCAAATGCCAAACGTTCGGGTTTGGATCGACTCAAGCATGCTCGAGGTTCGCTCATCTCTATTCTTTAACAATAAAAGAGAGAGGAGCTAATGTAGGTGGAGTCAGCGCTGGTAACATATTATGTAGTGTATGGGACTGGCTTGGAGAAGGAGGTAAGTTTGCTAAATGAATGTATTTGCAGAAATATCTGATCCAGAGATCTCCTCCTGAATAACATGGACAATCAGTAGTTCTCTCTATTATGTGCATGAGCCCAGTAGTCCTGGATATTCATGAGAAGCAGCTGACTGCCTATACACAGCATGTATAGATAACTGCCAATCAGCAGTTGGAGAGCGGGGGAGGGGGTGTGCTAATCATCCTATTCTCCTGCTTATTAGAAGAACAGCTGAACAAAATGATGTAAGAAATACACCGATCTGTTAAGCATTACTGTTCACTAATTTATGCTGCCCTCATTTAGGCTATGTTCACACTACGTATGAGACCGGCCGTTCACTGAATTCCGGCCGCAGAAAACTGACCTGTCAGTTATTTGTAGCGCCGCTTAGATCCCGGCCGGAGCGTATATGGGATCCCATTGAAAGTAAGGTTATGTTCCACCCCGCAAAACTACGACCGTAGTTCTGCGGTGAGAACTACGGCCGTAGTTTTACGTAGTGTGAACATAGCCTTAAGGTGGAATAAACCTATTGACAGATTCCCTTTAACTTGTCAAGCTCTACAAGTATAACTATGTTAGCGGAGATGGGAATACCCTGTCTACAAAGAAGAGCCTATTCTCTGATTCCTATGAAAAATTATTTTTAAATTGAAACCTTAAAGACCTTAATAAAAGGACTCACCATTTAAACATGCAAATAATAAAAATATCAATAATACTACTAGTAAACAAGTAGAGTGAATAGTATTTTCAGCCGCTGGAGTCAAATGAAGAAGTAAGGGAAGTGAGAAGCTACAGTAGGTTTGTCTTCCAGCCACACGTCATAAACAGTTAATTTCCTTGTCCTGACGCTCATTATACAATGTTACATAACTGAATGGTGCGTGATTTATGAGACTCAATTACTGACATAGAGCCGTCTTTATCAAAGAAAGCCGCAAGCAAAAATGAAATTACCCTTGTCTCACAGTTGCAGGTGGAGAAACTGATATTTCTAACACTGCTGATCATGCTGAGTTTGGACAATGTTTTCATCCATATTAGTAATAGAGATTGCATCCTGACATCCTAAACACATGCATGGAAATTACACTTCTAGGAACAATTACCCTATGGGAATATTGATCACTGTCACAAAAGCGTGATTCTGAACGCTAGCAAGTTATATGGCACACCTTCACATTTAGTATCAGGAACCTACAGTATGTGCACTTATTAACAAAAAAACATATTGTGCCAAGAAATTGATTGACACTTTCTGTGTAATGTAATAATGATATATGTGATTATAGTATTAGGCTGCGTTCACACTACGTATATTTCAGTCAGTATACCGTATTTCAGTCAGTATTGCAACCAAAACCAGGAGTGGATTAAAAACACAGAAAGGCTCTGTTCACACAATGTTGAAATTGAGTGGATGGCCGCCATATAACAGTAAATAACTGCCATTATTTCCATATAACAGCCGTTGTTCTAAAATAACAGCAAATATTTGCCATTAAATGGCGGCCATTCACTCAATTTCAACATTGTGTGAACAGATCCTTTCTGTGTTTTTAATCCACTCCTGGTTTTGGTTGCAATACTGACTGAAATATACGTAGTGTGAACGCAGCCCTAGAGAGAAAGGATACATTTATTGCAGAAAACATAGGCGTTAGCACCCTGTTAGACACCTCTAGCCTGGATACAAGATTATATACGGTTGGGCATGGAGGATACAGATATACTGTATGGCATCGGGTGGCAACCTGCTGACAGAGTCTCTTTATAGAGAAATCCCAAGCCTCTTCCCATACACATTGGCAAATAATAGGCTCCTATCAGCAAGGGGAAAAAAGGTAATAATGGGATGTTCACAATGCATAATAATCATGTTCTCTTCCAAAATACCCTTTAGTTTGGCCATGTTACAGTTTTGGACTTTGTTATCCCTGCTTCTCAGTACAGAAAGAAATAAGAGGGGCCTGCATCCTCCTTTAGAGGCTAATACAATGTAAAAGCAGCAGAAGTTTCACTGTACAGTCCCAATGACTGCATGTTTTTTCTAACATAGACCCCTGAATACAGTACCACCTGTGTTATATGGATAGCATGTCTGCTAGGCACTCTCACAGGAAGCTAAAGTGGATGTATTGGAAAAGTAATAGCATTCTGATGATTAATGACATTTGGGACAGTACCAGTAGCGTCACCATGTGCGTCATAGTATAGCAGAGAGAAACAGACACCCATTGTACATAAGAATTACATTATGGCTGAAGTAAATGCAAAGCCACATACTCTGACAACCACCGGATACCATGATCAGATGGAGAGTATTTATTGTGTACATTCACTGCAGATTCTGCAATGTAAGTCATACAAAAAAATCCAATACCCAATAGTAGACCTGTCTGTAGCTTCCGGTCCACAGCTGGGGGGGGGGGGGGGCAGTGGAAGACTATGGATTTATGAATAATGTGGCCTAAGGTTGGTTTCCCGCGATTGTGCTAAATGTGTGTTTCTCCACCACTATTACAGAGGTAAATCCCATGTTTCTGATGACCCAGATTGTCATCTGTCAGGGTCAGGTTGTGACTTACATCAGTTATACAGGTGTAAAAAATGCGCAGGTAATACGCTTGTGTAAAACCAGCCAAGTCTCATGACAGCAAATGGAAAAACACAGGCAGCAATCCAATGACTCACGTTAGCATCCTCCCTGCTGATCTTGCTTATCTATACAATTGGACAACTCCCTGACTATTTTAAGTCACTTTCGCTAAATTTGCCCACATAGGCATTAGTTTATATCTATATAGTCAGATATGTCTATTGTCGTTAGCCAGCATTGACAATTAAAGGCGGCACTATATGTCTCTTGTGATTCCACTTTTCGCAGAATGCCTGTTTGAGTCTGGGGTCAATCATTTGTACAGCACAGTTCGATGCTAGCCTTGGTCTCCTAATAAACCCCAGCAATTACTTACCCTCTGTTACACACCAGCTCCAGCACATCCAGATGTCCATGATAGGCTGCCAATAGAGTGGGGGTCATTCCATCACTGTCTGCCGTGTTCACATCTTTCTTAGTGGCTTCTTTCAAGATATCTAAATAGCCATCGATGGCGGATTGGTGATACCTGGTGGACATTCTTATTTCTCCTTCAGCCTCAGTAGGATTCTTGTACAATCTCTAGGGCTTTGCAGAGAGAGGTTTCTAAACCGTGGTCGATTAATTATTACACGCCGGCATGGCTCATTTACTGCTGTAGGATTGGGTTCAAAGTCCCTAGAAATTGCCTTAGCACAGGGAGGAAGCCTTAGGAGCCAACTGTGTCAGTGTCGGGATGCAAATTCAGGCTGCAATTGAACCATAAGCTTCAAGATAAAGATGGCCCAAAGTCCCATCTCTGGTGTCTGAACAAGGAGATCCCGCCTTAACGTGAACTTTAACATGGAGTAACTCATTTAGTTCATCCTAAGTAGTAATACGTATATGGTTATTGTTTATCGAGTTAGGGCAATAAATGGGGGTGACTGAGCGATTTCTGGAGCTACAAAGGACCAGTCACCTCTCTTGATATGCCTCTTTCAGTAAATCTCAGGAAATAACAATTCTGAACCATCTTTTAGTTGTAATGTCCCTGTGCTGTTAACACTGATGTTAGAATATGAAGGAACACAACCTATTGACATCACTGCTTGAGTGATACAGAGTGCAGGAGAATGACGTCTGACACTAGGATTCCTTGAAAGAATTGTTCATCTTTACAGAACTTCTTCTGTGTAGTGATACAGGCAAAAACCTCTGGGATCAGTCCAATGTAAACAAACACTTCAATTGCGATTTTCTTTATGAAAAATTCAAAATCTTACATTTTGTAAACATATCACCACTTTGTGCAAAATGTCGCAGTAAATGAGGAAGGAATAAAGTCCAAGGCTCAAATCGAGCTCTATCTGTCCATTCGGATCAAGTTCTTGATGGAACGTTCGCATTCACATGCCGTGCAACGTTTCAAGAGGAATCTCTCTTTCTCAAGCATAATTAGTGAAGTCCCACCAAAACCTGAAATACCTGGGAAGTCTCGCGAGGTTACTTCTCCCACTAAAATCAAACATAGATATACAGGAGTAAGTTATCTTATACAATCACATAGTGATACATTTTATTACTTTTTACCTCCCTGTTTACTATGCAATCATCTGTTTTACATCTTTACAAAAATACATTAAGGCTATGTTCACAATACATTAAGGCTATGTTCACAATACATTAAGGCTATGTTCACAATACATTAAGGCTATGTTCACAATACATTAAGGCTATGTTCCGGGTCATGGAACGACCGGTCTTAGGCCGGATCATCCCGGCCGGTACATAAGTGATCTTTCCGGCCGCGGAGCTCTGATGCGGGCGCATCAGCGTGCGCCCGCATCAGAGCTTCCCATAGCACACAGTGAAGCGAGCAGCCGGAGCCGCTCGCTTCACTGTGTGAACTGACAGGTCTTTCTGCGGCCGGAATTCACTGAATTCCGGCCGCAGAAAACTGACCTGTCAGTTTTTTCCGGCGCTGCATGGATCCCGGACGGAGCGTATGCGATGTGTGTACGCTCCGGCCAGGATCCCATTGAAGATAGGCTATGTTCCACCCTGCAAAACTACGGCCGTAGTTTTACGTAGTGTGAACATAGCTTTAAATTGCATTGCTCGTTTAGTTCTAGTGGACTTAATGTTTCTAGTTTTTGTATCCAGAAGACCTCTTTTCTCAGCAATCTCAGTTTCACCTCCTCTGCATTGTTTACTTGTATCTCCTCCAATATTGTCCATTTTAATTCACTAACTATGTGTCTGAACTGGGCAAAGTGCCTGGCCACTCCTGTTTACCCATATTTGCTAGTAGCTGCATCACCTATCGACAGTGCTCTTTTAATGGTAGTGTGATGTTCATTTAATCTAATTTTAATGGACCTCGTAGTCTGCCCTACGTATGCCAACCCACATGGGCACTTTAAAAAATACACAACATTTTTACTGTCACATGAATGTCTTCCATTTAGTACTACTGGGGTGACTTTCCTCGGATGTAACAGGTCCTGACCTCGAATAATCGACCCACAATTCTGGCAATTCCTACAGGGGAATGTTCCCTGTTTGGCAGTACGTAAAAACATCTGTCTAGACATTTTACGTTTTTTCATGTCTGCACGGACCAGATGATTGGCCAATGTTTTATCTCTCCTATACACGAATTTGGGTGGTTTGTCAAATAGTTTACTAAATTTAGGATTGTATCTCATCATCTTCCAATGACGGCGAATTACATTTTCCACCATTTTGGAATGGCTATCAGAGGTAGAGATAAACATTGGGCAATTATCTTACTTATTTTTACTGTTCCCTTGGAATAGATTCTTCCTTTCAATTCTTCCCACCTTATCTCCTGTTTTTTTTTTTAGTTCTTCACTGTTGTACCCCCTAGCAGCATATTTCACAATTAATTTCTCTTTATGAATTTCATACTCAGTATCGTTGTTACATATGCATCGAGCTCTAACGAACTGGCCACGGGGAATCCCTTTGAAGGTTTGAGGTGCATGGGCACTATTGCGTAACAGTACATTATTCTTGTCCGTCGGCTTAGAATAAAGCGTGGTAACGATCTCGTTGTCTGGCCCCTTTCTTACCTCCACATCAAGGTAATGAATACAGGTGGGATCGCTCTCTAGTGAGAATTCGATAAGGGGGTCACATTGGTTAAGAAATGTGATGAATTGTTCAAGAGAATCTTTCTCGCCTGACCAAAGCAGGCACACATCGTCCACATATCTTGTCCAAAGTCTGACATGTGAACTAAGTTCATGTGTCCAGACGTATCTCTGTTCAAATTGAGACATAAATATGTTTGCAGTGTCCCAGAACAGAGTTTCTCTTCTTATTATTTCTCAAAAGTGTATGTCTATATCTGGGTCATTCAGTATTTTATTGCCTCTGTTCTGGAAAGTTATGGTCCACTGCAAATGTCACCCCTCTTAGTAGTCAGGTCTGTTGTTTCACCTATTTCTTGTATACATTCAGTTCTATGTGCCTAATGGTGTGATGATGCAATGGCTTGGTGTCACGTGACTGTTCCCTGCTTCCATGGTAACCCCAATGGCCATCGAGCTTTGGCTGGGAATACCATGTGACTTCCTCTCTGCCTCTCTGTCTTCCACCTTCTGGGGGACAGGTTGTGTATCCTCTCTCCACTGTTAAGAGAGAAAGACGTGTGCTCTGCTGCAGCATTACCAGAAGTGTTCCTGGCTGTGTCCTTATTCTCAAGTCTCAAGATCCTCATCTATACTAAAGATCTGGGTGCCGTTCTTCAGTCATTCCTCTCATCATCTTCTCTAATCATCAACAGCAAGTATTCATCTCAGTTTCATTCCGCCCAGCATCTTAACTTCAGTATCACTACTACTCCCATCATTCAGTACAGCTATCATCACAGCCTATTGCAGCATCACCCATTACTCTGCTTTATTCAAGTCTGCCTTATTCCCGGTTGCATCCAGAGAGACTGTTGCTACGAGTTACCACCGTTATAATAAATACACAACTACCGTTGTTTCTGAACCTTGGCATTGGTGTAATTATTGGTGCCCTGACTAAGGACAACGAGGAATTGCTCGGCCTCCGCTTGATCAGGTTCCCGGTCTACAGCTGCTATCCCTTGTGCCAATACTGTGACTACCATCAGTCAAGTGGCTAACCGGGTCCCTACCTAGTACTACCACCTACTACTACCCTCAGCGGAGTGGCCCAGCTCATGTTTGCGACACTTGGTGCAGCAGGGAACCCCATCGAAGTCCCCTGCAGCTGTAAGTAATAGTCATCCCCGAATCTAAAATAGTTCTTCTGGGATGACACAGGCCATGAGATACAAAGCCCTAAAACATACAGCCCAAGGCCACATTCACACAACATAAGTTTTCTATTTATAGATTAATAAAAAAATTCATGTTACACTGCCGGGGGGGGGGGATTTACAAAGACTTGTATTATATTAGTCTTATATTAGGCCCCGCCCCCTTTCCCCCGTCAGGATTCGCTAAGAGGCGCATGCCTATTAGTGAGTCTGGCCGGCTGGGCGCCCGATTCTGCGCCCAGCGTCCCAAATTTACACCTGCTTCCAGCAGGTGTACATTTTGATCATGATTTAACCCTACGTGGCCTCCTCCCCGCCTTATCACGCCCCTGCAAGCTCCGCCAGCCCGCCCATCGGGTGAGCGAGGCAGCGAGGCAGCCTCGGCCACACTCTCCATTGTAAGCAATGGTGAATTGGGATGCGGGCGCACACGGATGCCCCCGCATCGCAATTTAACATAAAAGAAGTTCATCGGGATTTACTTCTTTGACACCTGCCATTCTGTGACATGGGCGTGACACAGAATGACCAGTATCATACTAAGTCTGAATGTGGCCTACGGGCAGCAAAGTGGGCCCTGTTACAATGTGGAGTAATATAGATCGGGAGTTTGTATAGAGGTTAGGATGGTGCTGGAGCAAAGAGCCTAAAATGTATTACAGATTCTGTGGAGATAAGTTGTCATCAGAATCTTCATAATGGCCTGGGCCAGATGGAGAAGAAAAGATAATGGGAGCAACTCTGATCAGAGAAGACGCCCCCTGTGAGTCACTGGATGTAACTTCGCTGTAAGTTTGCAGAGCCTGTGTACAATTGGTACCTGCTCCTGAAAAAAACAAGCCCTCACATAGCACTGTAGGTGGAAAAATAAATGACTTATGGGTCTTAGAAGGCGAGGGGGAAAAAAACGAAAACGCAAAAGTGACAATTGGCCCGATCCTTAAGGTTATTTCAGGCCTGGTCCTTAAGGGGTTAAAGTTCCTGAAAAATATTCCTCCAGCCCCACTGTTGTTTTATGTTGCAGGAAATCCAATACCTGTAGGTGAAATTACACATATTACTAAATCCCCCAAAATGTTTATATACTTGTTTTAAACAATAAAGTATTTTTTTTTGTTTCACAGCTTACCCTGGCTTCCTGGCTTTCTGGCTACCCAACTCTGGAGGTGTGGTATTTTTTGGACGTCTTCGACAAGTTGGTGTTGTTTCGGATTCATCTTCAGGGTGCCTTCACACGTACTGTATCACTGCGTTTTTAACTCTGCGTTTTTATCGCTGCGTTTTTATCGCTGCGTTTTTGGTGCGATTTTTACATGCGAGTTTTGATTTTCACATGAAAATCATGTGAGAATCAAAACGTGCATGTAAAAAAAGGCACCAAAAACGCACCATAAATGCAGCGATAAAAACGCAATAAAAACGCAGCGTTAAAAACGCAGTGATACGGTATGTGTGAAGGCACCCTCAGCGGGAATAGCATCTCTTTGCTGGGCTCTGTTGCCACCTCTTCTCGGAAACCCCCGCCCGTGGACTCCATGTCTGCTATCTCTTTCAAGGGGAGGGCTCGCACGCCTCCACTCTCCGCACCTCTCCGCTCAAAGAATAGGAGGGCCGGAGCAGTGCCGCAGGCATATGAGGAGGCCCGCATGACTGGGGTTTGAAGGAGGTGTACGTAAGGACGTTAGGGGGGCGGAGCTTCGTTTATAAAACTACCTGGGGTCTGGGCGCCAACTCAGTCGGCGGGAAGAATCCGTAGCAAACCCACCCTCCCCATGTGTAGTGCTGGCTGTTTTGGGGGGGCTAGGTCACGGCAGATCGAGGGGTTGTTTCGGTGTGTTGCAGCTGTCATGGCAGCCAGGAGGGGGTGTCGTTGTAGTTGTAGGTAAATTGGCGAGGGATGGGGGGATCATCCTGGGTATGACCCTCCTCCTCATTTCTGGAAGTTAATTTAAATGGCGGTCTGGTGCATGTGGACTCTCAAGGTGTATTACCGGAGAGTTGGTGGTTGGCATGGTAGCCATATTTGGCTTGGTGTCCCCGAGTCTGGCAGGGTGGCTGGGGGCTAAAATATAGTTAGCTGTTGGTTTTAGTGTGGGTGTCAGATCTATGTAGCTACAAGGACCTCCCTCAAGGGTTATGTTAGTTAGTTATAGCATTTAAAAATAATTTAATTAGTAATTTAATTCGGTTTACATTGTTGATAACTTGTATGTTTATCTTTGTTAATAAACATTGGCTGCTGTGGCCATTATTAGCCAAACGGTGGTGGTGTGTCATTCTTTATGGTGGTGGAGTGGAGGTGGGGGGTGGTGAAGCTTAAGGGGTGGTGGAAAAGAGACGGGGCTGTCATAGAGGGGGAAAAGGGATTGACCTTGGGATTGTGGGGTATGTTAGCCGTACTCTGCAATACCAAAGTCATGACATGTCAGATGGTTTTGCAGTTTCCAATGTGGTCTCAAATTGTGTAGTTTCCCATTAAGATCTATTGGAGCGTCCGTAATGCAATTACAGACCGCATTACAACCAGTGCTTTGTTTTGTGCTGCGGACTGTGGATCCCCAAATGATAAGGATGTATGAATTACACCATGGAAATTAATGGTTTGCAAAGGAATCTGTATTTTCTGATCAGTAAATATGAATGAGGCCTAAGATGTCTCTGACCCAGCGCGGACCTGGGTCACCAGCGTAAAAAATACATGCAACAAGTTTTCCATTGAAATACACGATAAAGCAAAAAAGTACAGCAACAAACACATTTCTTTTGCTGGAGGCTAGGTTCAATACAAAATCAAATGCTATTGTATGCCATTCTGTAGGAGCCATTTTCCTTTGACTCGCATTATAAAAAATAACGGATCAAACCAGGCACAAAGGGGGAGATTTATCAAACTGGTGTAAAGTACAATTGGCTCAGTTGCCCCTGGCAACCAATCAGATTCCACCTTTCATTCCTCACAGACTCTTTGAAAAATTAAAGGGGGAATCTGATTGGTTGCTAGGGGCAACCGAGCCAATTCTACTTTACACCAGTTTCATAAATCTTCCCCAAAGTGTTTGACCATGGTTTTGCATACATTTACATCTGTAAATGTAGTCCACATGTACTCCATGATCCGTGTAAAACTATTTTTAAAATTGAATGGATTGGAGATCCATGAAAACACTGAACATGTGAACAGCTCAATACAAGCAATCGGCTATAAATTTGTCCTTGTACACAGATCCATGCACATGGACAACTTCACAGAACCTGTGAATGCAGCCTTAGGCCATGTTCACACAACGAAAGTTCCGTACTAATCACAGCCGTTGTTGCAACGGCCGTGATTGGTACGGAACTTACGTTGTGCTGTAGGCTGAGGGAATCCCGGCAGGAGTGTATATACATGTGCTATGCCCTGGCCCCTAGGGGCCACTCCGCAGTATAGATGGTGCTAACAGGCAGGAACCGGGGCAGCTGTAGGATAATGTGGTTACGGTGTAGGCACGAGGGTGATACAGCTGGAAACCGGGCTCCTGACCATGCGGGAGTACTGGGCATGCGATTCTTCGTTGTCCTTAGTCAGGGCACCAATAATTACACCAATGCCAAGGTTCAGAAGCAACGGTAGTTGTATATTTATTGTAACGGTGGTAACTACTAGCAACAGTCTCTCCGGATGCAACCGGGAATAAGGCAAACTTGAATAAAGCAGAGTAATGGGTGATGCTGCAATAGGCTGTGAGAGTAGCGTGCTGAATGATGGGAGTAGTAGTGATACTGAAGTTGAGATGCTGGGTGGAATAAGACTTGAATGAAATACTTGCCGTTGATGATTAGAGAAGATGATGATGGGAGGAACTGAAGAATGACTGAAGAATCGACACCCAGATGAGAATCTTGAGACTTGAGACAGGAACACAGCCAGTGGACTGGAGCAGCAGAGCACACGCAGGCCTCTCTCTAAGCAGGGAAAGAGGACAGACAGAACTTGTCTCCTGAAGGTGAAGAACAAGACTCGACTGCACAGGAACAGCAGAGCAACACACCCTATCCCCTCTGGGACAGGAGATAGACTGAGGTAGAACAGGAAGTCACATGGCAACCCCAGCCAAAAGCTCGATGACCATTGGTGTTACCATGGAAGCAGGGCACAGTCACGTGACATCCAGCCATTGCATCATCACACCATTAGGCATATACAGAGAAACACACATGAGAAGCACCACACCCGAACACTAGGAGGCGACATAATACCATTAGGCACTGATACCTGAATATACATGCAATAAATGAATGGAATAGCAGACCTGAATACTGCAGGGGTGACACAATACACGCAGTTTGCAGTGGACCACAGCTTTACAGAACAGAACTGGTTATAATAAAAATATGAGCATAAGAAGGGCTGTTCTGGGACACTGCACATGGTATACACTCTAGCCGGGATCCCTAGCGGTGCCGTAGTCAGTGACTGACAAAACCTTGTCAGTGCACACTATGGAGCTAGCGTCTCCGGCCACACACTCCATAGTGTGCAGTGGTGCAAAAAATCATCCGGCCGGTACTGCAGTACTGGCTGGGATGGTCTTTTCTGAGACCGGTCGTTCCGTGACCCGGCCGGGTCATGGAATGGCCGGTCCTATACAGCATGTGAACATAGCCATAGGCTGATTTTACACTGGCTAAACTTTTTGCAAAAACGCCATAGTCTTTTCTTGAGCATAACACTGGCAGACAGATGTTAGCTGTGAGTCAATGCAGTTTTATGAAAATCCATACATAGTTGGCGTTTTATTTTGTCAAAAACGCCAGAAAATCGCCAAGTTAATCTTTTGCAGTTTTTTTGTAAGCCAGAAAAATGCCACAAAAAAGCCAGATGGACCCCAGTTATGTCAGGACACAGTATGGACCTTACCTAATTTGTAAGGCTGAATTCACACTATGTTTTTTGCAATGTGTTTTTTTTTCCATCTGTTTTTGGAAAATAAAAGGATGGGAAAACAGATGCATTTGGTTTTTTCCCTTAACATACACATAAACGTAGCTGACTTTATTTTTGTGAAAGTTAAAAAAAACTGATGCGTTGTGATCCTTCTTTTTTATAATGGAAGTCAATTGAAAAACTGATGCACACAAATGCATCAGTTTTTCCATCTATTTTTTGCAAAAACGGATGAAAAAAAACAGATTGCAGAAACGTAGTGTGAACCCAGCCTAAGGCCATGTTCACATGGTGTATGAGACCGGCCGTTCCGTGACCCAGCCGGGTCACAGAGCGACCGGTCTCTAAAAAGATACCGGCCAGATAATCTTTATGGCCGTAGAGTTGTGATGCGGGCGCATCAGCACGTGCCCGCATCTGAACTTCCCACTGCCCAGTATGAAGCAAGCGGCCGGAGCCGCTCGCTTTATAGTGTGCACTGACAGGGTTTTCTATGGCCGCTATTCAATGATTAGCGGCCGCAGAAAACTTACATGTCAGTTCTTTGCGGCACTGCTTGGGATACTATGTGTATACGCTCCGGCCGGGATCCCGTAGAAAAACATGCAAGGTGTCATGGCATACAAAGTATGGCCGTTGTTGCCGATTGCAACAACGCCCATACTTTGACACTGTGTGAACAAAGGCTGCATTCTCACATTCTGTGTTCCTCACGGAACACGGACGTGGAATGTCTGTAACGGACTCTCCCCTGCCCGGGCAGCATCTGTAGTTAGATGCTGGGAGCGGGGGAACTGTAAAGATATGTGTCGCACTGTAATGAATCAGCCGCCCGGTGCTGTCATTACAGCGCTGCACATATCTGTACAGTTTCCCCGCTCCCAGCATCTTATCACAGATGCTGCCCGGGCGGGGAGAGTCCGTTACAGGCATTCCATGTCCGTGTTCCGTGAGGAACAAGGAACGTGGGAATACAGCCGGGACAGGGTGCGTGCATGTCAATTCTTTTGGCAGAATGGGGAATCCGCCGTGCATAGAATAGTGTCTATGACACGGGCGGAGATGCGCGCCGCCGCGTGCGGGTATGAGCGATGGAATCTGCCACAGGTCATACGCGGGAATTCCGTAGTATGCACGCACCCTAAGGGTACAAACACACACGGCATATACGCTGCGTATTTACTGCTGCGATACGCAGCAGATACGCAGCAGATTATATCTAAATAACTGAACACAGTATCAAATCTGCTTTGTATCTGCTTTGTATCTGCTGTGTGTGTTTGTAGGGTACAAACACACATACCGTATATGCAGCAGATACGCAGCAAATACGCAGCAGATACGCAGCAGATTGACTTGATGCTGTGTTCAGTTATTTAGATCTAATCTGCTGCGTATTTGCTGTGTATTTGCTGTGTATCGCAGCAGTAAATACGCTGCGTATACGGTGTGTGTGTTTATACCCTACAGATTGTGGATATGATGAGAGAATCTGGAGTAAGGGGTGGGAATAGTCATTAGTGATCACCTGATGGGGGCTCATGGAGCATTTATAGCTGCCTGGGGGGGGAGGGAGTGCAGGTGTCTTACACTCACTTGGTGAGGCTTTGTTCTTCCAGGTAGCTAGTTGCCTTGCTGTGTGGGCTGAAGTATTAACGTGCCTTGATGGGATTGTGGATTAGAGGCACTAAAGTGCCTACGTTGAGGATGAGGTATGTAACACTATGGAGAAGATTTATCAGTAAAATATAGACTGGTGTCTCCTCTTTTACTTTACCAGAGCTGAAAGGGGTAGTGCACCAACATTTTTTTCTTTCAAATCAACTGCTGCCATGAAGTGCCAGAAATTTGTAATTTACTTCTATTAAAAAATCTCAAGCCTTCCAGTACTTATCAGCTGCTGTATGCCCAGCAGGAAGTGGTATTATTTCCAGTCTGGAGAGCAGGAGAGGTTTTCTATGGGGATTTGCTCCTTCTCTGGACAGTTCCTGACATGGACAAAGGAGGCAACAGAGAGCACTGTGTCAGACAGGTAAGAAAACACCACTTCCTGCTGGACACACAGCAGCTAAGTACTGGAAGGCTTGAGATTTTTTAATAGAAGTAAATTACAAATCTCTGGCACTTCATGGCAGCAGTTGATTTGAAAGAGAATTTTTTTTTTTTTTTTGGTGCACTATCCCTTGAAAGCTGAGCTGTGATTGGTTGCTGTGGGCAGTTTACAGCAGTGTATGTTTTTTTTCCCTTTGATAAATCTCCCCCTATGGCCTTATAACTGATATACTGATGACTTTTGGGTGCGGTATAGTAAACTGTGTGAAGGAGCAATGGGGTAGCTTCTCATAGCATCAAGGCTGCGGTTTTAATTCTGAAAAAGGCATCTGATAAAGGAGGCTGGGACCTGGCTGCTAAAGGCAACTGCACTGCTTCTCCTCTGCAACTGTTTACTAGGAGCTGAATTACATGGCCTGATATTTAGGAGTGCTGACCTGTCAGTGCTCGCTCACTCCTTGATCCCTGCTTGGTGTCTGTGTGATGGACTCTGCCTGGACCATTGATGGGTGGCCCATAGGAGAGAGTGGCAGTCTGCTGCTGCTTCTGTTACACAGGGCGTTGGCCTACAGACCGTCACCATCATTGTCAGGATTTTAGTTCATGTGTAGAGATGAGCAAACCGGGTTCGAGTTGATCCCAACCCGAACGTTCGGTATTTGATTAGCTGGGGCTGCTGAACTTGGATAAAGCTCTAAGGTTGTCTGGAAAACATGGATACAGCCAATGACTATATCCATGTTTTCCACATAGCCTTAGGGCTTTATCCAAGTTCAGCAGCCACCGCTAATCAAATGCCGAAAGTTCGGGTACGGATCGACTCAAGGTTCGCTCATCTCTAGTCATGTGTTAAATCAGTGATCAGCTGACATTGTGTGTGTTGGCTGATGGTTGATTTAAAATGTGACCTATTACACCAAATGGTTATTGGCCAAGTATGGCTGTTTTGTGTAAATCGTACATTAACTCACCCATTTGACTCTTAAGCTTTAGTTGTATTTTTTTATTTATTTTTTTAAAGGTTTTTACTGGTATGTTTTCTGTTGGCCTGGTGTGACGGGGCACAGCTGATGGGTTTCCTGGGTAAGTAGTGGTCTGTTCTGAGCTCTTTGCATTGTTGCATGACTGCTGCACAGTATGGAGGAGGGCTGACAGAAACCATACGCATGTAGACAGGGATGGATTATGGTTGCTGGAGACCCCACAAGTCTATAATGTAGCCATTGCAGATACCACCTGGGATAGATAAATCACTATTAGGGTAGCTTCACACACACTTTATTGCAGCGGTTTTTCTGCTGCAGATCCACAGCTGATTTGATCTACGGTAAATAACTGAACACTGCATCAAATCTGCTGCAGACCCGGTGTGTGTGAAGGCACCCTTAGGGTAGAAACACATACTGTATCTGCAGTGGAATCCGCTGCGCATACCTTTCTTATATTTCACTGTGATTCCATACTCGCAGCAGGATTGTCATCACACTGCGAGTATATTAATGCCAACCCCTTACCCCCCACCACTGGGAACATACTTTACCTGATCCACACTCCGGCTACATCTGAGGCTCCCAGCTCTGTAAGTCCCACTCAGCCAAACGGTGCACGGCCCCGCCGCAGTCACTGATTGGCTGGGTAAGACCTTCAATTTGTGGACTATTAACAATGATTTTAGAGTTGCATCAAAACATGCAATCAATGACATATGAACACATTTTTTAGTGGTTTGTTAGTGACTGTACCACCAGGCCCAGGCTGAAGCACTGGAGGTGGGCCGACCCACCCTTAGTGGGAGGAAACCCTAGCCCCTCTATGATGTGACTCCATTGGAATCAATGGAACCCTGTCATGAAGGGGCTGGAGTTTCTTCCCACTAAGGGTGGGTCGACCCACCTCCAGTGCTTCAGCCTGGGCCTGGTGGTACAGTCACTTTAAATTTGAACAATAGAACTATTTTTTTGTGTGTGATAATAAATCTGTGCAATAGGGCGCCAAAGCTATAGTATCTTGCAACCAGGAGTGGATTGAAAACACAGGTTATATTTACACACTTGAAATTCACTGGATGGCCGCCATTCAATGGCAAATTACAGTTATTTAAAGAAGGAAACTTTAAAATAGTTGCTTGGCTTTAAATGGCGTTGATCTGCTTAATTTCAACACTGTGTGAACATAGTCTTTCTGTGTTTTTAATCCACTCCTGGTTTTGGTTACAAAATACTGAGCAAAAATACTGTGTGGGAACATAGCCTAAAGGTGCGTTTACACGAAACGATAATTGTCCCGATTGTACGATTAACGATTTTTTTTTCATAATGATCAGCGTTTAGATGGAACGATATATTGTACAGAAAATTCGCTTTGCGATCGTTTCGCGATTGCTTAAGCCTATCTCACGCATTGGTTAAATCGGCGAATGACTGTTTACACGGAACGACGATTTGAGAACATGTTGAAAGATCAAAATGAACGATTTCTCGTTCGTCATTTGATCGTTTGCTGCGTTTAAACGTACGATTATCGTTTGAATTTGATCGTTATAGCGCAAATTTGCACGATAATCATTACGTGTAAACGCACCATTACATTGTAATATAACTTCAATAAAAAAACTACATTACTTTTAATCATTCAAAGCAATATAACTTTATTAAAGCAATGTATTAGCAAAATTTATTTTGGAGGGGAACCCCAGAGTTCCCTCTTTAATACAACTAATACAAATGGATACTCTACTTTAATGCAGTATTTCATATAACTCAAGTGCCTTATTCTAGATTCCACAACCTGCCTAGACAGTGGGCTCCAAATAGAGAAACCTAAGGGTATTCCTCAGAGTGTATGGCAGACTCTTCATGTTGTGGGTAAGTAGTTGTACATGCGTTATAGCTGTTAATCAGTAACTAGATAAGAGTTTTTTTGTTTTTTGCACTGTGCTATGATCTAAATTTTTTTTTTTCTGAAAAGATTCTTCTGGGCTAGAGGTGGATGAATGTCAGATCACTCCTGATGGCAACTTGCTGACTATTCCTGAGAGATGTGTAAGCCATGAGGTTGGTACTACTACAATATACCTAAGCACAATATACCTAAGCACATAAAGTAACATTATAGGTATCAGGATCTTGTAGATATGGTTAAAAAATGCAAAAACTCCAATTGACGTTATGTGGTATTTTTTATTTATCCAGGACAAAGGGAAAGCATGGTTCTATATGGACTCTTGCTAAAATCAATGTGGGGGAAGTTGGTGCTGGGAAACCATGTCAAAGGGGGTTATCCAGCACTACAAAAATATGGCCACTTTTCCCCTCTCGTCTCAAGTTCAGGTGTGGTTTGCAATTAAGCTCTATTTACTTCAATGGAACTGAGTTTGAAACCGCACCCAATCTGGAGACGAGAGGGGGGAAAAGTGGCAATGTTTTTGTAGCGCCGGATAACCCCTTTAATGTGCGCATCAAATCCCACACTAAACTTACTTTGGGTAGTGACTGTTCAAAGCACCATGAGTTTTGTCCTTGGGTGCGGTTTTGTAGCT
Organism: Dendropsophus ebraccatus; assembly: GCF_027789765.1. NCBI lineage: Eukaryota > Metazoa > Chordata > Amphibia > Anura > Hylidae > Dendropsophus > Dendropsophus ebraccatus. The sequence goes on from NC_091462.1 coordinate 88,810,009, forward strand.
CTCTTCACCCCAAAAAAGTAGCTGTGATTTTTCTAATCCTTGATAACCACAGCCTTTGCATTACCTTTCAGACTGGAAAACGTGTTGCTCACATATCCTATAATTCCATGGAGGATAACGCTGTATACCGAATATCTTGTGACAAGGAACAGGCTGACCAGCCAAACAACAGACCACGTATAGACTGTAACCAGCAATACATGAAGGTAAACTGATTAACACTGGGTATAGAAACCCTTGATGTCAGTATTGGGTGGGCAAACTAATGCAGTCATGTTTCCTGTAACGAGCAGAACTCTGCTATTGCCCTATTACTGTAGTATTTGACCTTTAGAGGAGCACAGCACATGGGCAACATGGTACCTGGAGCCCCAAATTAAATTATGTTGGAAGCTATTCTATGAAGACCTATGTGGACTTAAGTGTGTTTTTTGTTTTTTACATCTAGGTAACCATCCCGAGGAAAATGCCTGGCTTTGCTGATGAGGTAAGGTTTATGGATGTAAATGGAACATGAACTTTCTTGTCACATGGCCAGTTGTACTGTCTAATGCATCCATTCCCCTTGGATTGAGGATTAGCCAGGTACTTTCTCAAACAAAATCTGCCATCTGCCCAAAGAATTGACATGTCGGCAGAGCTATACTTTGTTCTGGGGATGTGAAGATGGTTCCACACAGGTAGACACTGGCCAAATGGGGCTGTCTATGGAAGCAAAGGGCACCGATTAGCGCTAACTTGCAGTGCCTTTACACAGCATAACTAGTCAAGCTGCCAGGACACACAAACTATCCTTGTATTGTTCTTGCGGCCTTTTAAATACATTACTGACCTCACATCACTGTGTAAACCAATAAACAATGATATGGGCCTGCTCAAAAAAATGGTCTGCTGAGTGGGCATTTTCCATCTCTTTGGCTGATTACTAAAAACACTAATTTTGCTGATAATGTTCCTTGCAGATTGTCCCATGTATAGGGTCCTTGGTCTAACAATAGACCTGCATTTCCCCATCTTGATCTAAAAACTTGCCTATGGTTTATTCCACTACTTTAAGATGTTAGTCAACTTATTGTGTTTCTATAGATGGCCGTTGCATCACCTCCTGTATCCTCATGGACCATTGAAATTAATAATGGCACGCTTGTAAAATTGGACTTTACTACAGCTAACAGGCATGGATACACTCTGACCAATAATGATGATGACCTGCTGATCTATGCTACCTTTAATGCCTTTGGAATAAAAGAATACACTGTAAGTCTAGTCTTTTGTGCTTTGTTGGACCATGAATATGTATTCTGAATGCTCAATCTTTAGTCTCTAGGCCAGAGGTTCTTTATTGGAAACCTCAAACTGATTCAGGAGCGCGACGAAAACCCAAGGATAACCATTGATGTGCAAATGATCTGTGCACCAGGTAAGCTGTCTACACTACTTGTATTGGGTGACCTGCCATATGTATGCACCCATTATATTTGCAGGGGTACTAGCTTTGACTCCATAATACTGTACAGGTCTGAGTTCAGGAAGTGCTAAACAAAATGAACCACTTTTATCCTAGGACCTCCTGCATGTAATAAAACACACATGACTCTCTCCTTTCCTCCGGAGTCCGGTTCTCTCCAAGAAATCTACATTGACAATGAAGAAGTTCCGTTGATTAAATCTTCACTTGAAAAACAAGGAATGACCCTGGACACTGGAGATGGTACACAGCTGAGCATTGCACTAGATAAACTGAAGGTATCAAAATACAAAACTGTTCTGTATAATGGAACACGTTCAATGCAATGCTAAAATTATGTTTTATCTAAACATTATCTTTAATTTTTCTTTTCTGCAGAATGATTCATATTCTTTGCCAAATCTTAAACTGGTCTTTAATGTGAATGGACATATGGTACCAATGACACTTAACCCTACGTGTATCAGCTTTAGTCCTGGTAACTTTATTTATATTTATTTATTTTTATTGCTCTAGAACTAGACTAGTGGCTGAAGCCTTTATTTTGTCCAGGTTCAGCCTCATGTACAGATGGCAACATGCTCATTGAAGTCTTTGCAAATAACACCAAACCTGACTTGGATTTGACAACTGTCACTGTAAGAGATCGGACATGCCAGCCAGAAGCTGTAACCCCCACCAAAATCTTTTTCAAGTTTCCTTTAAACCGCTGTGGAACCACAACAAGAGTAAGTAGTGTAATCTAATAACTGCTCATACAACAATGTCTTCCTAATACGAAGTCCATCTTACCCTCACTAAAAGGTAATCTATTATGATTACCTTCATCTCTATTACAGAAGCCTTGGCATAACAAACATAACAAACCTGTTCTTGCCTCGCCACACTCCACCAGTGTCATCCTGCAGTGTCTACAGGTCCCCCGCTGCTGCCACTCGAGGTGAACCCTACAGCAACTCTGGCAGTGTTTCTGTACAGTCATCAGTGACTGGCTAAGCAGGCCAAGACAAGGTTCTCTGAAGTGGCAGCAGTCAGTGGGGGACCAGAGATTCTGCAGCAGGGCACCAGGGGAGTGTGGTGAGGAAAGAAGTTTGTAATGCTTTATTGTTGGAGTAACCCTTAAAGAGTAACTATAAAATATTTTGACCTTTCAGTTTTAGTTAGCTTAGGGCATGATAACAATTTTTGCAATATACATTAATAACCTAAAATGAACAGTTTTTTTTTTTCTTTACATAAGGCTGATTATGCCCTTACAGCTCTGTCTGGCTCTGACTTATTTCTGCTATCCTGCTGGACATGCCCCCTCCCTCCAGATCTTACTTAGATGAACTTAGAGTACAGACTCTGACAGCAGCATCAGATAACAGCCCTGACAGACATAAACCTCCCCCCCCCCCCTCCCCCCTCCTCCTAGCAGCACGTTCTCCCCCCTCCCCTCAGAGGTGACTAAGCAGAGCTGAGGGTGTTGTGTGTAAGTAGCAGCGCAGGGGAAGAGCTGGATGGAGGGACAAGTGTATCCAGTGCCACCATGACTCCAATGTACTGCATGAGGGAGAGTGGGTGAGTCACTGAGGGGAGGACTACAAGTCCCAGCACAACACAGCTGTAGTCCTTCCATAGTACATATAACATTCACTATCAGATGTCTGCAGCAGGTGCCCCCACCTCCATGGCTGACATTATCCTACAGTGTAATGAGAGCAGATGACTGTATCTAATCCCACTGTGTGTGATACCATCGGCTGGTGCTTTGTATCTAATCTTACATTGTGATACTGTATGCTGGGGCTGTATCTAATCCTGCTATGTGTGATACATCTGCTATGGTGCTGCTCAGTGAATGGAGGGACCCAGCCAGGGAGATGAGGGATAGGCCACGCCCACTTTCTCTCAGCCAGAAGAAAAATTCACTTATTCTTCTGAGCCAAACAACTGGGGATATCTCAGCGAGCGTACATGCTATTAACACAGTTTAGGGCTCTTTTTAAAGGGTAACGTGGGCTTTTCATTTGAGAAATTTCATTTTTTTTGCCTACTGAAATTAGTTATGCTTTAAAGATGACATTTTCTTCACTGTAAAATGGATAGTCAGTAAGCGTGCATATTGTCTCTCCTCAGTATGTAAATGGAAAGCTTCGCTATGAAAATGAAATCAGTGCTCTCTGGAAGAATCTACAACCAAGGAGTATATCGAGAGACAGTGAACTAAGGTAATCGGTAGATGATGGCAAATTCTACTTGAAAATGTCTCTGCCAATGATGTTGGTCGACCCTGACTATCAAATGGCTGCTTCTGCTCAGGGCTTCAGGAGGCTTTTGCCATTCCAGTATGGTTGGACATAGCCTTGCCTCCAGTTATATGGCTTCAGCCCCAGTATTTTCAGAGTGTTTCAAACAACATTTTAAAGTTTCTGTTTAATGTTGAAAAAGGCATTTGATCCAGATGGTGTCCACCCTAAGATCTGTGATTGCTGCCCCCCTGACAGATCATAGAACAATCCCTCCTAACAGAAGATGTCTCTGATTGGAGAACGGCCAACGTTTATACCCATCCATAAGAGGGGTAGTAGAGAAGAGCCCAGTAACTACAGGCTGGTGAGCTTAACATCTGTAGTAGTAATGGATGTAGTAGGTGGATCACCTAAAAATCAACAACTTGGTGGATTCAATCCAGCATGGCTTTACTGAGAACCAATCATGTCGGACTAATCTCACTGATTTCTTTGATTATGTCAAAGTGCTGGATGAAGGTGGTGCTGTGGGTATCGCCTACATGGACTCTCATACAATACCCTATAAAGAGAGTAAAGAGAAGTTGGGGAAATGGCAAAACAATCTTAGTTGTTAATGGTGTATATTCTGAGCAGAGACTGGTTAGTGGTGTGCCTTAAGGATCGGTTCTGGGTCCTATTCTTTTAAGTAACATAATAGAAGGTTTGATGGGTAAGGTTTTTTTTTTTTTTTTGCTGATGACACAAATGTGCAATAGGACTGATATTCCTTGAGTTGTCAGTAATATAGAACATGAGTTGGCTTTACTAAATGTGGTCCAAACAATGAAAACTGCAGTTCAATGTTTTCAAATGTAAAATATTGCACTTGGGGAGGAGGAATCTTGAGTATCATATCATCAGTTCTGTGTTGGCAAAGACTTCAGAAGAGAAGGATTTAGGGGTAGTGATTTCTGACAGCCTTAAAATGAATCATCAGTGCAACCAGGCGGTGGGGAAAGCAAACTGTATGCTGGGCTGTATAGCTAGAGGTATAACCAGTAGGAAGAGGGAGATTATTCCAGATGTGATCTCATTAGAGCTCTATACAGTGGGATCATATTGTGTCCAGTTCTGGCGAACTCTTACAAAAGGATATTGATTGAAATAGAACAGGCCTAAAGATGGTCTTCAAAAATGAGGGTGTGAGGCATAAAACCAGGAAAGTCTCGAGGAATTGAATTTATACTCTATACTCTAGGGCATGGGGCCACATGACAAATTGAAATATACTTCTGGTGTGGAGAGTGATGAGGCATGAGTGTTTTCCAACCTTTCCACCTCGGCACGGCTACCAAATGTTCTACAAAAAACTTCATTCGGTGACAGGTCTGAGGTGTCACTTTTTGCCCTCTTCCTGTCCATCCAGCCCAGACCACCAGGACTACTTGCAGCTGCTATTTATATCTTCAGAACTTGCCAGACAAACAACTTGGGCTCTGCACTTTTCCCCATACTCTACTTTTCCAGGAATGCAGCAGGTACCTCCATCTTCTGGCCTCCAGCCTGTCTGTTGTGGGGACAGAGCCTTCAACAGGCGCAATGACCTATTGCGCCCCCTGGAGGGAACACGTCCCAGCTGTCTTTAGGCTGCGGGCACTAAGCCTATGAAAATGAATAAAGGAGCAGAATGCTGACAAGTCCTGCTGCTCTATTCTCCTAGTGTTCAGCCTGCTCACCCTGCAGTGAGTGGGCTGAACACTACAGCGGCAGGGATGAGTGGGCTGAACACTACAGCGGCAGGGCATCCCTATAAGCTGTGCAGCTTCTATGGATGCTGAAAGGGGGCCAGGCATAGTAGGTCAGAAGGCCGCACAGGTCTGGCCTAAAGGAGAGGGGGGACATAATAAACCTTTATGTTAAAGATTCTTCTGTTGCTATGAATAAAGGCTAATGTATTTTTCACAGGGAGACGGTCTGGTGTTACATTAATGGCTCTGATTCTAAAACTATCAACCCGGGTGTGGTCACCCTACCACCACCAGCTTCTGCCAGGCACAATGGCTCCATCGTATTCGTAATGAATATCTACCCAGGTACAACACTGAATAATGTGTATCTTTTGATCGTATGCAAAAAGTACACCGTAACACTGTTCTTCTTTTTAAAGACTTATCTTACCAGATGCACTACAGTGATGATCAATATCCAATTGTGAAGACCTTGCGGGAGCCAATCTTCCTAGAAGTGCAGGTTCTGAATCGCAATGATCCAAACATTGAGCTGGTTCTAGATGACTGCTGGGCGACAATGTCTCAAGACCCAAATGCTTCACCACAGTGGAATGTTGTAGTTGATGGGTAGGTATTGGCCGAGCCTGGAGACTGGATAAGTCGAGGCCTCATACGCACCAGTATTTGGGTCAGTATCTGTAAGCCAACACTAGAAGAGTAAGACTTTCTTGCAGTCCTAGTTTTGGTTGCTATACTGCAATGTGAGTATGTTCTCATATAAAGTATAAGCTTTGAATGGTTGTTGCCCTGGACTGCACCTTTGGATAAGGAAACCAATCTGTGCCTCAATGTACTTGCATTGTTTCACCCTTACATATGCAGTTGTAACCGAACCCTCACTTACTGAACCAGGGTTCTTGAGCTTCTGCTTGGCTATATGGATTTGCCCTATGGAAATGTCATTTACAGTTACTCCTACACTTGTGCATGCATATTACTGATTTTTATATTTTCCCGTAGCTGCCAAGAAAGTCAGGATAACTATCTCACGGTCTTTCATCCTGTTAATGGTAATGTGCCTCAAGCTACTCACCGCAAGTGGTTTGAAGTGAAGGCTTTTGCCTTCATGCAAGGTGGTGAACTATCAACTAACTTGGTAAGTATCTTATTCTAAATACTAGTCACAGGTAGTGATGAGTGAACATTCATATGGTCGTGTTCATGTTCAAAACTCCCTAAGACTCTATCCAACTTCTGCATGCTGAACATTTTGGTTTCAGACTAACGTGAACATTTGGCAGGTTCACTCATCACTAGTCATCAGCTTGAGACTACCTGTGGTTTAAATAATGACGGATTGAGCACTGCAGCCTATAGGCCGCCATGAGAAAATCCATAATGTGTCCTCTTGTCAATCTGGTTCCTGCTTCTAGGTCTACTTTCACTGCAGTGCCATTATATGTGACATCAACTCCCCAGACTCTCCTCTCTGTAAGAAGACCTGTCTCCAACCCAGGTCAAAAAGGGGTGAGTGTGCAGGATATGGAAGGGACAAATAATTTTTTTTTTTTTGGAGGGTAAGGGGCTGTATACCTTTTTGTCAATTATGCGGTAGGGTCTTCTTAAGTACTTTGCCTAACATCTGACAGATGTCATGGTGACATCTGAGGAGCCTTCGGGAGTAGAGGTGGCCATATGCAGAATACAGTACCAAGCTAGGAAGCTGACTGCATGGTATTGGATTCAGCCTTGAGCGCCATTAATTGCTGAGTTGACAGCCAGGCTGACATTAAGGGTACAAACACACAGCATACACGCTGCATATTTACTGCTGCGATACGCAGCCGATACGCAGCAGATTAGATCTAAATAACTGAACATAGTATCAAATCTGCTTGCGTATCTGCTGTGTGTGTGTTTGTACCCTTAGCTGGAAAAAGGTGTCTACACAGAATAATATACACAGTATATTTCAGTCAGTATTGTGGTCCTCGTATTGCAACCTCAACCAGGACGGGATTAAAAACACAGGCTCTACACGCCACTCAATTTCAACAGTGTGTGAACAGTCATAATACGTTTTATCCTCCACCTCTCATGTAGTGAAGTGCCTTAATGTTATGATTGTTTGTTGGTGGGTTGTAACTTTGTTATGGGGGGCGGGGAACTAATAAACTTAAGTTGTAATGTCTTTAAGGGGGGTCCAAGGTTAAAAGAAAAAAAAAAGTATGAAGTTTCTAATTGTGAACAATGTCTCCTTCCAGATGAATTGTTTCTGCACAGACACTCTAACTTGGCTAGTCTTCCTGGTCCAGTCTTGTTCTTGGATTCAGAACCCTCCATGAGTCTTGAAGGTAAAATCTTATCCTAAATTGTGACTCAGTCATTAAACAAGAACCTGTAGTAATGTGTGGGTTTTTCTTCCCCCTCTAGGTGAGCGTGATGTTATGAAGCAAGTCACTATTGGAGTCCTGCCTGCCTTTGCTCTGGTCGCTGTGATGGTCTTGGTAGCAGTGTTGATCACTTTCAAACAGAAATCAAAACTTTAATTTTAAAGCCCATTTTTGTAATTAAAATTGTAACCAGACGACTCCTATGTGTGACTTTATATGTCTAGGTAAAAAAAATTACTAAACATGCTACAGTTTACTAAAGGTATGAGGTTTAATGCCTAAGCACTTGCCTAAGAACTTTGCTTAATACCGTAGTCAAAACACGAGTTCATGATCATTGAAAGCTCACTTGTGCACGTGTGGCTATTTGAGGCTGGCTTTGACAATGGTGCTTTTACAGTCATACTGCTGCTTGCATTAAAGGGTTTCTGGCAACAAAACTTCCTTTCTGTCCCTAAATCTTTTGTTCTGAAGCAAAAGCTCCAGTCACAGAATTTTATTCCCTTCTAAAGAAGTATACAGAATGCCGGTTAAGGCGATGTTCACACTACGTATATGTCCGGACGCGTATTTTTCGCGGCCGGATATATACGTGGGAAACTTGCGCCCGTAGTCTACTTACGCTTCCCGAGCGCCGTACGTAGCGATCTGACAGCGATGTTTTACTTGGAAATCTTCGTCTAGCCCCGGACACCCCACAGCACCTTCTGGATCGGCAAAGCGAAATCACCACTACGTACGGGACCGCATGTTGAGCTACGGGCGTAAGTTAAAGCAAGTTGTGCCTCCTTGTCCAAAACTAGGGGGGACATTTATTAAGTCCGCGTTTTTTACGCCAGACTTATAAATGTCCCCGCATCTCCGGCGCTACGGGGATTTATGTAGAGGCGGACTGCCTCTACATAAATCCCGTGCGCTCTGGTGTGCACCGCCGAAAACCTACGCCAGCTGAGGACTGGAGTAGGTTTTCGTATCTTATTGCGGAACGGATGGTAAATCGCGCGGACTATGAGTCCGCGACCCCCTCCCCGGCGTACTCGGCGGAAAGTGCCGATTTGCAGATCGGCCATTTGCGACTAAAATAATGCGCAAATCAGCACTTTTCGCCAAAAATCATCTGTACGCTGGATGATACATGTCTCCCTAATGGTGTGTTTACACGAAACGATAATTGGCCCGATCGTACGATTAACGATGTTGGAGTAACAATTTTTTTCATAACGATCAGCGTTTAGATGGTACGATATATCGTACGGAAAAATCGTTTTGCGATCGCCCGCTCGCAGCCTGCCCCCCCCCCCCCCTGCTCATCCGCAGCAACCTGCGCCAGCTCGATCGCCGCCACTCTGGTCGCTACCCCCGCCGCAAGCATACATTACCTGCTCCGCGCAGCAGGTCTTCCGACATCCCCGACTCTGCTCTTCAGTGCACTGATTGGCTGAAGAGGGGAGCTGGGAATTTCAAACGCCTCCTCTTCAGCAAATCAGTGCTCCTCTTCAGCACTGGCTGAAGAGGAGCCGTTTGGCTGAACAGGGGAGCTGGGAATTTCAATCAGTGCTGCCTTGCATTGATTGGCTGAAGAGGAGCCGTTTAAAATTCCCAGCTCCCCTCTTCAGCCAATCAGTGCGGCGGGGGTAGTGATCGAGCCGGCGTAGGCTCATTGCGCGATGACTGTTTACACGGAACGATCGGTGAATTTTTTTGCGAACGACGATTTGATGACATGTTGAAAGATCAAAACGAACGATTTCTCATTCGTCGTTTGATCGTTCGCTGCGTTTTACACGTATGATTATCGTTCGAATTTGATCGTTATCGTGCAAATTCGCACGATAATCGTTACGTGTAAACGCAGCAAGTGTTAGCAGCTTGGATTGTGAAATACAGCTGACAGATTCACTCTTCAGCTGGGTTCACACTGTCTTTACAGGTTTTTTTTTTTAATCCATTTTTGCAAAAGACTGATGCATTTGTATGCATTTTTTTTTTTTTTTTTTTTCCCCTATTGAATTCTGTAATAGAGTCAAAGGAAAAACACATCACAATGGATGCATCCGGTTGTTGCAAAAAGATGAAGAAAATGGACTGCAAAAATACAATGTGAACTCAGCCTAACATGCCTATGGGACTGCAAGCATGTACAGCTCATACAGACAAGCATAACATTCATAATCCACAACTTGTATCCCCCTACTCATGGCTTCCCCCCCCCCCCCCCCCCCAAAAAAAAAAAAAAAAAAAAAATCCTGTTTCTTAGCATTGTTGTAACTAATGTGTTCCCAGCATGGCTTCCCCTCCAGTTCACAGTCCAATGTGGAGTCTGCCAAAGATTGTTCCAACGGAAAATGTGGCCTGCATTTAGAGGGGCAGATATCATGAACTATACTGGGAGTAAATCTGTTCCAGACAAATGGTCTAGATGGGAGGTTTTGTCTGTGGCAAAGTGGGACATTTCATGTAAACTTTTTTCTAAAATACAGAAGAATACTGGTGTGCATGGCTGAGCACTAGGACTCTGATAGGTTTTGTCCCTGGCTTACCACCCATGCTGTACACATAGTTTACACAAGAAATGCCAGGGCTAATAAAACCACTGGGATGCTTGAACCCCCATCTCTAGCATTGGACTAAATTGAAGACAATAGTCTGTGTGTTTACACAGATGGATTTATCTGACAGATTATTGAAGCCAAAGCCAGTAACAGTTTAAATAGCAGGTCATAAAGGTAAGAATGAGATGTCTCCTTTTTAAATCCATTCCTGGCTTTGGCTTTAGTAATTTGTCTATGGAAATGCACCCTAAAAATCCCACATTTTTAATCTAACACCTGTACAGGGATTTGGGTTTTGCTGCTGAAAATTTCCTATTCGGAAAAGTCTCCAAAGGCTGATGTGTTAGTGAGGTTGTAAGACCTGCTGCCTTTATTCCCAGTCTGCTCTTCTCGCAGCAGCATTTATAACAAGGCCGCAGGCTGTAATCACACCTCACTTTTCCTAATCTCCTCCTCCGCCCCCCCCCTCCAAAAAACAAACCCATAGATATACACATACAGTGGTGCCTTGGATTACGAGCATAATTTGTTCTGGGACTGTGCTTGTAATCCAAATCCACTCTTAAACCAAAGCAAATTTTCCCATAAGAAATCATAGAAATGCAGACAATTGGTTCCACACCCCAAAGTAACAATTTATTATTCTGAATAACATGTAAAACAAATGAAACAAACATTCAGAAACAGCAGAATATGTGATATGTTACTGTACAGTAATGGAGAGGATGGGAAACACAAGGGCTGACAGACTGCAGGGAGCATGAAGGAATGAGCAGGGCAAATGTGGGCACATACATGCATTATTCTGTCCTGTCCCCTGATGCAAGCCCCAGCCTGAAGTGGATCTGCTATGATTTGGAAGATGAGGGAGACTTCCTGGGTCACAGTACAGTGCTGTAGACCCCGCTATGCCGACCATGCCCTCCTCCACTCTGCCTCCCACCCAGTACAGGGAGCTCTTAAACCAAAGCAATGCTCTTAAACCAAGTCATAATTTTGAAAAACTGTGAGCTCTTAAACCAATGTACCACTGTGTGTGTGTGTGTATATATATATATACACACACACACACAGTGTATATGAAGGGAAAATAGTGATATAGGCTGAAGGAGCTGGTCATCACTTGGGAAAGGCTAGAACTATAAACCTGTTCATTTCAATGGCCCTGTTCACATGTCCGTACATGTAACAGGGCTGTGATCTGTGCTGCAAAAAAACCCAACTATTCTCTAGTATAGGTCCACGCATAGCGGGCGACCTGCAGTTATGGAACGTGTGAATGTAGCCATAGAAACAAGGCCCAGCCAAGCCTCCGCTGATGGAAGAAGATGATGCATCGTCTATGGGGAGGAGTTGGAGAGCTGTAAACAATACACATTTTCTATGTTCAACTTCCTTTTAGGGGTCAAAAGCACGCTGAAGCCAGTATTATTAATAATAGGTATAGCACTATATGTCTTAGGGCCCTTTTACACAGAAAGATTATCTGACAGATTATCTGCCAAAGATTTGAAGCCAAAGCCATGACTGGATTTGAAAAGAGGAGAAATCTCAGACTTTCCTTTATGACCTGGTCTCTGTTTATAGTCTGTTCCTGGTTTTGGCTTCAAATCTTTGGCAGATAATCTGTCAGATAATCTTTCTGTGTAAAAGGGCCCTTAGAGTTATTTTGATTTAAATACGACTTTCTGATACTGGAATACTCCTTTAATGCTGGTAGTTTTTGAACCAAAACCAGAAGTGGATTTAACCCTTTAGCGACCCATGACGTATCTGATACGTCATGGTGCCGCTCGGGGTGTTCAGAGCGGGGTCCCGCCGGGACCGCGCTCTGAACGGCGCTGATCCCGGCTGACACGTGCAGCCGGGCAGTGCCTCTATTAGCCGGCGCGGGTCCCGTTGCTGTGCCGGCTAATTAAGCCTCTAAGTGCAGCTGTCAAACCTGACAGCTGCATTTAGAGGCACTGCGCCGCACGTCCCTGGTGTCTAGTGGGACGGATCTCCCCCCCGCGATGCGATCGCAGGGGGGGGGGGAGATCCGTTCTTCTGCCCGTGCCGGGCCTCAGCGTCGGAATGACGCTGATCCCGGCTCGGCAATAGATTGCTATGGCCTGCAGCAGGCCATAGCAATCTATGACCGATCTAATCGATCTTTGCTGTGTATATACACAGCATTGATCTCTATGAGAGATCAGTGCTGTCTATATACAAGTCCCCCAGGGGGGCTTCTAGTTACAGGAAAAAAAAAAGTAAAAAAGGGTTTTTTTATTAATAAAAAATCCCCTCCCCTAATAAAAGTCCAAATCACCCCCCTTTTCCCATTTTATAAATATAAATTAATAAATAAATAAATAAACATATTTAGTATCGCCGCGTGCGTAATCGCCCGAACTATTAATTAATCACATTCCTGATCTCGCACGGTAAACGGCGTCAGCGCAAAAAAATTCCAAAGTGCAAAATTGCGCATTTTTGGTCGCATCAAATCCAGAAAAAATGTAATAAAAAACGATCAAAAAGTCGTATATGCGCAATCAAGGTACCGATAGAAAGAACACATCATGGCGCAAAAACTGACACCTCACACAGCCCCATAGACCAAAGGATAAAAGCGTTATAAGCCTGGGAATGGAGCGATTTTAAGGAACGTATATTTGTTAACAATGGTTTGAATTTTTTACAGGCCATCCGATACAATATAAGTTATACATGTTATATATCATAGTAATCGTAACGACTTGAGGAACATGCATAACAAGTCAGTTTTACCATAGGACGGACGGCGTAAATGCAAAACTCCCCGAAATCAAAACAAATTCGTTTTTTTTTCAATTTGACAGCACAAATGATTTTTTTCCGGTTTCGCAGCATATGTTATGGAAAAATAATGCCTGTCATTGCAAAGTACAATTGGTTTCGCAAAAAATAAGCGCTCATATACATCTCTAGGTGAAAAAATGCAAGCGCTATGGACTTTTAAACTTAAAATGGAATAAGCAAAAGCGCAAAAACGAAAATAGGCTTTGACCTTAAGGGGTTAAAGTATTGGGTAAAATGAAGAACACACTTATGTCTCCCACCTGCCAGATCCACTTCTGGTTTTAGATCAAAAACTGCAGTGGTAGTTTTCCAAAATAACTGACATGTGTGAAACCAGCCTAAGGATGGGATCACACTGCAGGTCGATTGTTTTTTTAAAACCCTTGCCAGGCTCCTCTGGGCCGCCATCTTGTATGGTACTTTTTATTTTTGTTAATCTGCAAATATGGATGACATACAATTGCCATAACACAGACATAACCTTTTAATAGATTTCCACTATAGTATTTTGTCAGTATTTTTTAGCTATTCCAGGTGCTGATATTTCCATTACAGTTTTAGTCCATAGGCCCAGATTTATCAAAGTGTGTCAATTGTCCATAGCAACCAATCACAGCTCGGCTTTTAGCTCTGGTAAAATAAAAGTTGACCTGTGATTGGTTTCCTTTAGCAGTGTACAGCAGATTATGTTTTACACAGTCTGAGCCTAAATGTCTTTGAAGCAAATTCAAACACACGTGACTAACAAATAAAATTTGTTGAATTTTTCTACAAGTCTCTGAAGAGTTTAAGTAAAAGAAAAAATATAAAGGAAGACAAGATGATGAAAAATTCATGAAGATGTGTCTATCAAAGAAGTATTTAGGGCGGATTCACACTAAGGAATCCGCCCGGATAAGTTCCGGTGGATTCCGTCGCGCGTAACCTACTCGTGGCGGCAGGCATCTCCGCCCATGCCATAGACGCCATTCTATGGCTGGGCCGATTCCACCGCCCGCCGAAAGAATTGTGCAGTGTGAACCAAACCCTCAGGGTACAAACACACACAGCCTATCTGCGTTTGTGTTTGTCAAACTGGAATCCTAGAAAGTTAAAGGGATATTCCTGTGTTCTAAAATCACTGCTATATTGTTGGGGTGGTGGTGAGAGAAACAGATACTTGCCTTCCCTGATGCCCCATGGCTTTCATTTCAGCTCATTTCGGTCTCCTGCTGCTCCTATACTTACCCCCTCCTGCCTGTCCTGCTCCCAAAGCCAGAGGGGCTGACAGGTTCCCATTTAGGGATTAAAGGGAAAAAAATGGATGTAAAAACAGATACTGCGGTACACCATATTACAGAATCGAGTTTCTATTGGCTTACATTACAAAAAAAAAAGGGAATGGAAACGGTGAAAAGGAATGGAAAACGCATCCGTTTTTTTTACAGTACACAAAAATGTTGTCGACCACATTTTTGTGTACGCTCAAAAAACGAATGCGTTTTGATCCGTTATTTGATCCATTCTTTATAATGAAAGTCAATGGAAAAACAGATGCACACAAATGCATCTGTTTTTTTTAAACATAAAACGGATGAGGAAAAAAATTGATTGCAAAAGCGAAGGGTGAAAATAGCCTTAGTGCAGCAGTCCCTTTAACTCCGTTTGTCAGTACTATATGGTGTCTCTGACATAGTGTGGGCCAGGCCTTAGGGCCCTTTTACACGGAAAGATTATCTGACAGATTATCTGCCAAAGATTTGAAGCCAAAGCCAGGAATGGACTATAAACAGAGATCAGGTAATAAAGGAAAGCCTGAGATTTCTCCTCGTTTCAAATCCAGTCCTGGCTTTGGCTTCAAATCTTTGGCAGATAATGTGTCAGATAATCTTTCTGTGTAAAAGGGCCCTTAGCAGTAATGGGTGGGAATCATCATTAGTGACCACCTGATGGGGGATCATGGAGCATTTAAAGCAGCCTGGGGGAGGGCTCCTGAACAAGCTCAGTTGTCTAGGCTCCTTTCTCTCAGGTAGCTGTGGTTAGTGTCCTTGCTGTGACGGCTAAAGTTCTAGTGTGTCCTGGTGGAGTGCTGGATAAGAGGCATTAAGGTGCCTACGTTTTGGATGAAGCATTCTGAGATGAGGTATAAAATGTTATCATAACTGATATATTAATGATTTTTCTCTTTAAGATTTTATCAATTTTCTCCTCTTATTTGATGTCTTACAGGCTTTTACTTATATGTTTCCTCTTTGTCTGGAGTGATGCTGCACAGCTGATGGACTTTCCAGGTTTGTAATAAAGTTTGGTGGTAAATGAGAGGAGTCTTCTGCATTGATTTGTAATTGTTGTGTTGTACATGGAAACTCCAATAAGTCTAATCCAAAGCAAAAAACAATCTTACAAGGCATGGCAGGGGATGTTCTTATGTTAAGCCCCCTGCCTGCATCTGCCAAGTATTTAGTACCTGTATGTGGTTTACCACCAGTTATAGTACTGCTATGCCATTGGCAGGTAAAACCATGAAAGCTTTACTGTAAGGGTACAAACACACATGGCATATAAGCTGCGTATTTACTGCTGTGATACGCAGCAGAGCAGATCTAATGGGCATGGCTTTAGATTGTGCACAAATACCCTGTATAATTGCATCCACATTCTGTGTGTGGCGCGTGCCCCCCCCCCCCCCCAAATGCACTCTTCAGTTTGCTGTAGTGAGACACACCTCATGCTGACCAATGCTCTGTGTGGGTCTGCAGAACTAGAAGCATGGTCTGACAGCTGTAAACACTGTTTAAAATGGGCATTTACCTCTCTTGTAGGACTCCAGTCCAATATTTTTGCATATAGGTTAAGGAAAAACCTATTATAAAATGTATTTGCAAAAACATTGTAATGGTCCCCATACAGTCTTGTATTTGTTAGTCAACAACCCCCCCCCCCCCCCCCTTACACTGCAGATTTGCAAGTGTTATCTGCTTTGTGTGAACAGAACCCTAAGGGTGCCTTTACATGCAAAGGATCCCTGCCCTGTACACTGTATGGGCAGAAAAACTCGCAGTGGCATGGACATCCTGCTGTGTGTAAGTCAGCAGCCTGCCCTGTTAACCCCCCCCCCCCCCCCCACCGCTGGAGCCTATACTTCACCTGCTCCCCGCTCCGGCTTGCTTCGGGGCTCCCGACGTCTTCACGTCCCGGAATTCCCAAAGCAAGCCGGAGCACATACATCACCTTCTCCACGCTTCGGCTTGCTTTGGGAATTCCGGGACGTGAAGACGTTGGGAGCCCCGGAGCAGGTGAAGTATAGGCTCCAGCGGGCCGACCCAGCCTTAGTGGGAAGAAACTCCAGCCCCTTTATGATGTGACTCCATTAGAATCAATGGAACCCTATCATGGGGGGGGGGGGTGGTTTGCTCCCACTAAGGGTTGGTCGGCCCGCCTCCAGTGCTGCAGCCTGGGCCTGGTGGTACAGTCACTTTAAGGAGTTTTCCCATAAGCTACCAGTCTACATAATAGTGATCCCACCATTTATATGGAGCTGCAGTTGGACATGTGTGCTGCCACTCTGTTAAACTCAATGAATACAACGTTGCTTGGCTTGAAAACGGATGATCTTTTTGCTATAGGAGAACCCTTCATTTGCAGTTTTCTGTATGTAAACACAATTGGCGAAATGGATATAAGAATGGTGGTATCAAAACATTGTTGCCTAAGAGGAAGAACTGGGGACCCTTATCTATGACTATCCCCACATGCTTGGTTTGCGCTCATCTCCACTTATTAGTAGGTGTCCCAGCAAGTTATAACGGATTTTTAGCGCTCTAGCATTGCGACATCCAATAACTTGCTACAAAGGTCCCAAAAACTACCAAAAGTATCCAGTTAGTGGTTAGTCTGTGGCCTTTTGTGGGGTTAATAACTGTAGTGCCTTGTTCTAGGTTCTATGACTTGCCTAGACAGTGGGCTCCAAATAGAGAAACCTAAGGGTATTCCTCGGAGTGTATGGCAGACTCTTCATGTTGTGGGTAAGTAGTTTTACATGTGCATTATAGGTGTTATAGGAAGAGGAGGTTTGTGCACGATTACTGTGCTATGATCAGATGTAAATGTCTTACTGAACAGATTCTTCCGGACTAGAGGTGGATGGATGTCAGATCACTCCTGATGGCAGCTGGTTGACTATTCCTGAAAGATGTATAAGTCATGAGGTTGGTATTACTACCAGTATACCCAAGCATATGTGTCCTTGCATTAACATGAGCTGGTACACAAGTAAAAAAAAATGCATCCAATTGACTTTACAGGGCTTAGGGAAAGTGTGTCTCCGAATGGACTCTTGCTGAAATGAATCGGAGCTTTAAAGACCTAAACCCATGTTTCTGTAATACCAGTTAGATTAAAAGTGTTGTCCTCATGGGCAAATGCATCTTAAAAAAATGCAGTTGAAAGGGGCTGTGGCAAAACTATCGTTATGTAGAAAATAACAGAGCCTATGCTTCCATCACCTTGCCGCCCCCCAGTGTCCTGCTGCGGTGTCTCTCGCTGAGTGGATTGTCACTCCTGAGTATCTCTGTAGTGGAGGGGTTGCAGTCAGTGGGAGACACAGTTGTAGAAGCACATAGCGCTGAGAAAAAAATCTTAAAAAAAAACAAGTACCTGATAACTTAAAGGGGTTGGCCACTTTATAGTAAAATAGGTCAGTACAAAGTATTAGTAAGTGTGCTCACTGTATATACTGACAGCAGCTCCCTCTGTACCTCATAGAGCTAAAATCAGACTCCCCTTCACCAGGCTGTGCTGCCCTGCTCTGTTTTGTTTGTCCATAAAATGGCTGACATGGAGGAGCATGTGACCAGGCCCTGTCCCCTGTGTCCTCCATAGACATATACAGGCTCAGTGGTGGACACTGGGGGGCGGGGCCTGGTCACATGCTCCTCCATGTAAGCAATCTTATGGACCAAAACACCACAGAGCAGGGCAGCCCAGCCTGGAGGAGGGGAGTCTGATATTAGCTCTATGAGGTACACAGGGACCTGCTGTCAGTATATACAGTAAGTACACTTACTAATGTACACTGAGCAATTTTACTATAAAGTGGCCAACCCCTTAAAACACCTGAGGAGTCTTTTAGGTAGGCACTCAGTGTGTTTAAAAAAAAAAAAAAAAAGTTTCTGATGCTCTCAGCTCAAAAAATGTTATTCTTTGAGCGGAGAGCTGAGGCACACGAGCCATCCCACTGCTCAAAATCCTGTATCTGTTTCAGTGTCCGGATAGGGGTTCTGCTCGGAATTTCCACCTGTTTTGCGTAGTGTAAACTGACCCTAAGGCTATGTTCCCGCACATAATTTTTGCTCAGGATTTTGCAACCAAAACCAGGAGTGGACTGAAAATGCAGAAAGGCTATGTTCACACTGTTGAAACTAACTGAGTGGATCGCTGCCACTTAAAGGGGTTATCCAGCGCTACAAAAACATGGCCACTTTCCCCCTACTGTTGTCTCCAGTTCAGGTGCAGTTTGCAATTAAGCTCCATTTACTTCAATGGAACTGAATTTCAAAACCCCACCCAAACTGGAGACAACAGTAGGGGGAAAGTGGCCATGTTTTTGTAGCGCTGGATAACCCCTTTAATGGCAAATAAAGTTATTTTAAAGCAGCAGCCATTGCTATTGAAATGGTGGCAATCATCCACTCAATTTCAACAGTGTGAACATAGCCTTTCTGCCTTTTCAATCCACTCCTGGTTTTGGTTGCAAAAATTCTGTGTGGGAACATAGCCTAAAGCTGCCATTTTGGGGGGGCACAAGATCTGCATACAAATAAGCACCCTGAAACTGCTGAAAACTGGAAAAAGGTCTACAAGGTACCAAATTATAAAGGGAGATGTACGACTGGTTATTCCATTTATGTCTTTTGTCATGATGTAACTGACCACCGTTGACTTGTTCGCCAGCTGATCTTAAGCCAAAATTGCTTTGTAAAATTGGGCCAGTTCTGCTGACAACTGCTTTATGTAATGGCGCCCTTTGGTAACTTATGGATAGTTATGAGCGAATTTACAGTAATAACAGAGTGAAGCCCTTAGTTATCCCTGCAATCTGCTCAGCCGGCTGCTGCTACTTCCCAGGTGATAGGAAAAGCTGGATCCAGTCCTGGGAAACTGAGAAGTTTCTCAAGACTGGATCCAGCTTTTCCCAGCATCAGGGTGGAGCGGCAGTCAGTTATCCCTGCAATCCGCTCATCAGCCGGCTGCTTTTTAACTGACTGCCGCTCCACCCTGATGCTGGGAAAAGCTGGATCCAGTCTTGAGAAACTTCTCAGTTTCCCAGGACTTGATCCAGCTTTTCCTATCACCCGGGAAGTAGCAGCAGCCGGCTTAGCAGATTGCAGGGATAACTTAAGGGCTTCACTCTGTTATTACTGTAAATTTGCTCATCTCTAGCTATTTACCTCCTTTGCCTTTCTCCGTAACCTGTGGGTCTTACACAATGTTTAAAATGTGTAAGAAACTTTGCAAACTTCTGCTAGAACTTGTTCTAAAACATATACAGCTGTCCAGACACTGGCTGCTGGTGGAATATGAACAGATTTTGTAGCCTTTGGGTGTACACAAGCCTATAATGGTTCTTATAGTTTTATTCAGCCTAGGCAATGGCCTGCATGCCGGAGTAGGTTAACTATACCAGCCAGGAGCCTCCGCTCATTTGGGAACCTTATGTACATTCAGAGGCTTTGCAGGGAAGGTAACTAACTCCTTATATGCTGCTTAATGCTGACTAGTGTAGCCGCATTAGTTGTCTGAGGTCTTTGTGTGCACATGGCCTTTGCTTCATATTTGGGCATGTTTGCAAGGCTAAACTGACTAGCAAATCTACGTCCCCCCTGCAAAATGACTACCTTGCATTTTCTTTCAGACTGGAAGACTTGTTGCTCACATATCCTTCAATGACTCCATGGAGAATAATGCGGTCTACCAAATATCTTGTGACTACTTACAGGCTGACCCGCCATACAGGGGACCAATCATAGACTGTAACCAGCAATACATGATGGTAAACTAAACGGGAATCGTGGGTTAATGGGAACAACTCATTTCCATATTAGCTGTCACTATTTAGAGTACAGTAGAATAGAGAAGAAACCTTTTGGAGGCTAACTGAGTATATTTGTAAGCTTTCGAGAGTCTAGCTCCCTTCGTCAGACATGATATACAGAACTGAAAAAATCACACTTATATACACACTAAACAGAGCTCATCAAAGGATTTTAGGAAACTTTAGAATTAACAAAATGTAATATACACAGGGTCTGCTATTTACAACAGGTCCATAAACGAAAGCTCATGAGGCGTGACAAGAGGATGTAAGCTCTTGTCGCTATCTTGATTGTTAGATTAATGGCCTAATAGCAATTAATGGTCTTCATAGCCAGAACAGGTCACACATAGGCCGACATGAAGCTGGCATGGATATTGAGACCATGTTGCAAGTTTTTTTAAATTTGAGCATTAGTTTATATTCCCTTTCTCTGTGTCTTAAAATGTCCCATAAGACTGTAACCCGCGAGTCTTCTACTGTGTCCTTCTCCAGAGAAATGTGCAGCCACGGGGAGGTATGTCCCGCCGTTAATTCTTCTCTATTCTACTGAATTTATGGCTAACACGGTACAATACTCTACTATTTAGAGTAATTACCCATTACAAGCAATATGAATTTGGCCAATGACTGAAGTGATCACAGTACATTGTCAACTAAACTGGGGACTCATGGGGGGGGGGGGGGGGGGGGCTAGAGTAATGGGCAACAACATTATTAGTTCTGTGCTCCAAAACAAGCTAGAATCTAATTCCACACACACACACACACACACACACACACACACACACACACACACACACACACACACACACACACACACCATTGTTCCATGAAGCCCTATGTTGTAGACATGATCCTAATTTTTACTTTATTCTAGGCAACCATCCCAAGGAGACTGCCTGCCTTTGACGATGAGGTAAGGTTTGTGGCTGTGAATGGAATATTGATGTGTCAGTTGTATTGTCTAATCCCTTAGACCTCATGTACATGTCAGTATTTGCTGATCAGTTAATACTGAACCCTTTGTAACCCATTAATTTCTATGGTACTGCAATTATGTTGCCGTCTCTTCTCTATGGGAGCCTCTGCATTTTGCGAAGAACACCTAAGCTCTCCGCAAAACAATCTGCAATTCTGTGGTGTCACATTTAAATGGGTTATTCACAAAAACATGGCCACTTTCTTTCATAGACAGCACCACTCTTGTCTCCTGTTCAGGTGTGGCTTGCAATTAAAGGGGTTGTCCAGCGATCTTTTTCTTTCAAATCAACTGATATCAGAAAGTTATATAGATTTGTAATTTACTTCTATTAAAAAATATCATGTCTTCCCATACTTATTAGCTACTATATGTCCTGCAGGAAATACTTTTCTTTTCAGTCTGACACAGTGCTCTCTGCTGACATCTCTGGCCGAGACAGGAACTCTGTCTCAGATTTATGAATCCCCATAAAAAAAACCTCTCCTGATCTGGACAGTTCTTGTCTTTGCCAGAGATGTCAGCAGAGCACTGTGTCAACTGAGAATAAAACCTTTCCTACAGGACATTTAGTAGCTAATAAGTATAGGAAGACTTGAGGTTTTTTTTTTTTTTTTTTTTTTATTAGTTGATTGGAAAGAAAAAATGTGCTGGATAACTCCATTCACGTTAATAGAACTGATTTGCAAATTCCACCCAACTGGAGACGAGTGGTGTGCTTTTTGGAAAGGGGCCATGGTTTTTGTAGCCCTGGGTAACCACTTAATAGGGGTTATCCAGCGCTGCAAAAAACATGGCCCATTTTGCCCCACTCTTGTGTTCAGTTCAGGTGTGGTCTGCAATTAAGACTTATTTACTTCAATGGAATTGAGTTTGAAACCCCACCCAATCTGGAGACAAGAGTGGCCATGTTCTTGTAGCACTGGATAACCCTTTTTAAGCTTCTCCTGGCAGGTTGGGCTAGCTATTGACATTTTATGCCATTCCTTCCCCCTCCCCTGAAGCCGCAAAGTACAGATAACTAATGCGGCCACAAATAACATTGGCTGCTTCAGTTTCCAGGACTTGTTCTATAGGCCACTAACTTGCACAGTTTTTCATGGATTTGGTAAGGAATGGTTCCTCACTCAAGATGGCATTTGTAAGAGGCCCAGGAGTTGTGAACAGATACCCTACTCCTTGTAACACTATGCTAAGTGTCAGCTAGGCCAGGCTTCATGGCAGTTGGGCCCCCTAGTTGACACTGTCGACTGTGCAGAGCCACTCGTAGAGAAAGGGGGGTATTAGTATCACTTTAATTCTTTCTTTGAAACATGTTTCTAGGCAACTTTGTGTACTTGTTCCTGTAGGTGATCAGTACGCCCCCACCCATACCATCATGGACTGTTGTAATTAAAAATGGCACTGACGTAAAAGTCGATGTGTCAACAGCCAAAACGCTTGGATACACACTGACCAGTGATGACGATAACCTGATGATCCGTGCTGACTTAAAGGCCATTGGACTCAAACAGTACACTGTAAGTATAAATCCTAAATGGGACCATATATGACTTATCTTTTCCTAATGACTTCTCAATCCTTAGTCTCAAGGCCAGAAGTTATTTATTGGAGACCTTGTACTGATCCAGAAGAAGCAAAGGATAACCATTGATGTGAAACTGATCTGTGCTACAGGTAATCTGTCTACACTACTCGGGCTGTCTTTGGCCGTGAATTATAATGATGCAAGAAGAGCTGCTAATATCTATGCACCCCTATATTCGGAGGGTACTAGCTTTGAATATAGTGATGGCTTCTAAATGGCTAAACAAAACTCCTTTTGACCTAGGACCTCCTGCATGTAATACAACACACATGACTCTCGCCTTTCCTCCGGAGTCCGGTTCTCTCCAACATATTTACATTGGCCAGAAAGCAGTTCCAATGACTATACAACAAGGAATGACCCTGGACACTAGAGGTGGTATACAGCTGAGCATTGCACTAGAGAAACTGCAGGTATATTAAAAATAATAAAAAAACAAAAAACTGGTCCTTGTGTGAAATATATATATATATATATATATATATATATATATTTTTTTTTTTTTTTTTTTTTTTTTTTTTTTTCCTGCAGGCTCTTAAAGATTCCAGTGGCACTACTTATTCATTGTCAAATCTCACACTGGTCTTTGATGTGGACGGACTTGACGTCCCAATGACAATAAGTCCTCGGTGTTTTGTTGCCTTTCCCAATACTCCTTGTAAGTTTCTTACTGACAGACAGTTCTAATAGCATTACTTATACTGCATTACTTATATTTATGTATTTTTGTCCAGGTATTGCCTCATGTACAGCAGATGGGTTAATGAGCATTGAAGTCTTTGCAAGAAACACCACTCCTATATTGGACTTGACCACTGTCACTGTAAGAGATCGGACATGTCGGCCAGAAGATATAAGCCCCAGCAGAATTGCTTTTAGGTTTCCTTTAAATAGCTGTGGAACCACTAAAAGAGTAAGTTTTGGATTACTCCAGTCTGGTTAGTATATACTAACTGCTCATATAATGGCACACATTCAGTTTTAAAAGCTGGGCCTTGATGCTGTAAGATAAATTCCCTCCCCCACCCCCCCCCCCCCCCCCCCCCCTTTTCTCTATTGCTGCAGAATTTCCTAGAAAGTTCCGGTTCACTAGTTTTCTAACGTGGACATGTATATCCTGTAGCCCTGGTATTTTATGTTTTACTGCATACACCTATACAAGAACAAGTGTGAACCTAAGGCTCTCAACACATGGCTTAATACTACAGCTAAACAATATGTATTGACAAAGCACAAACATAAGCCCCACTCTGTACAGGCCAACCAACACTTAGATCTATCCTTGGCTACAAAAGGTTCACTGTCCACTGTCTATAGGGAAACCTGTTTCATTGCATTCAGTACATAGTGTATGGCACTTGTGTATAGTCGGTAAGCATACAAATTTTCTTTTAGTATGAAGGTGGAAGGATATTTTATGAAAATGAAGTCAGCGCACTCTGGAGGAATCTACCACCAAGGAGTATATCAAGAGATACAGAACTAAGGTACAGAACTAAGGTAATGTCTAGACCAGGGATGGGGAACCTTCGGCCCTCCAGCTGTTGCAAAATTACAATTCCCATCATACCTGGACAGCCAAAGCAATGCTTTGCAACAGCTGGAGGACCAACGGTTCTTCATCCTTGGTCTAGATGTTGGCAATTTGTAGCTTTAGCCAATGTAGTGGTTTACTGGAAAACTGAGGGCAAACTTTGACACTCAGAACTGTGAATAAAGGGTAATATGTTCTTCACAGGGAGACGGTCCGGTGTTACTTTAATGGCTCAGTTACTAGAACTCTTAATGTGACTGTGAGCACCCTACCACCCCCAGCTTCTACCAGGCACGATGGTCCTATTGTATTCGTAATGAATATCTACCCAGGTATGACACTGAATAATGTCTGTCTTAGATATTACATAAACAGTACATGGTGACACTGTATTTCCCTCTTCCAAAGACCTCTCTTACCAGATGCCCTACAGAGATGATCAATATCCAATTGTGAAGACCTTGCGGGAGCCAATCTTCATAGAGGTGCAGGTTCTGAATCGCAATGATCCAAACATTGAGCTGGTTCTAGATGACTGCTGGGCGACAATGTCTCAAGACCCAAATGCTTCACCACAGTGGAATGTTGTAGTTGATGGGTAGGTGTTGGCCAAGCTAAGACTGGATAAATCCAGGCCTCATACACACCAATATTTAGGTCAGTCTCTGTAAGCAAACACTAGAAGAAGACTTTCTTGCAGTCCTAGTCTTGGCTTCTATACTGCAGTGTTAATGTGGTCACATGTGAAGTATATGCTCTAAATGGATAAGAAACAAATCTTCCGCAATGTACTTGCATATGCAGTTGGCACTAAACTCTTGTTTACTGAACCAGGGGTTTCTTAAGTTTCTGCTTGGCTATATGCATTTGCTCTGTAAAAATATCCTGTACAGTTAGACTCCTACTCTTTTGCATGTATATTAATTTTTATATAACTTCCCCATAGCTGCCAAGAAAGTCAGGATAACTATCTCACGGTCTTTCATCCTGTTAACATTAATGTGCCCCAAGCTACACACCGCAAGTGGTTTGAAGTTAAGGCTTTTGCCTTCATGGAAGGTGGAGAACTATCAACTAACTTGGTAAGTATCTAATTCTAAATACTAACTTGACACACCACATTTAAAACATCTTGCTTTACTTAAAGGGGTACACCAGAATCCAGCAGTTTAAATACAAGTTTCTATTGTTTCAAGACATAACTTTCTAATCACTAATGGCACTGGCTTCAGTGCGCTTTTTGCATGCTGAAACCTCGCTGTACCGTCTGCAGTGAAATTAAATCCCCAACAGCTCTGGGTGGGGAACAGGTAGGTGTGTGCCGGGGGAGGAAGTTGGCAGGGTGGGAGGACTGAACAGCTGTATTTCATGGTTAAGTCATCGCTTAGCATTACAATTCTTAGAACAAATGGCTGTTTGGTGGTTTCAGAACTGGACAGATGGGTAAGCAATTCTATATGCTTTTGTCTTCCTTCTTCCCCCCCCCCCCCCGATATCAGAGTACCCCTCCAAATGACTGGAGATCTTTTGCAAATTCTGTCTATAATGTGTCCTATCAATCTGGTTCCTGCCTGTAGGTCTACTTTCACTGCAGTGCTATTATATGCAACATCCAATCCCCAGATTCTCCTCTCTGTACAAAGAAATGTCCCCAAACAAGGTCAAAAAGGGGTGAGTATTTCATTATTTAAAGTGATTGTCCAGGACTGGAAGAAAAAAATTAAGTATGGACGAATTTAAATACTGACTAGAATGTCTCTTTCAGACCTCTTCCTAAAGAGAAACACTAACTTGGCTAGTCCTCCTGGCCCAATCTTCCTCTTGAATTCTGAACCCTCCATGAGTTTTGAAGGTGAGATCTTGTCCTAAAGTGTGACTCGTAAATAAGAGTAAGGGTACTATTACATGGCCTGGTAACTGTAAACAAGTGCCGATCTGCTAGATCGATGCTCATTTACTGGGCCTATTACACAGACCGATAATCGTTTAACAAGGGTTGCATGAACATTGATGCCCTTGCTTTAAACAGCATATATTGCCTATCCATGGTCCAGGGCTCCTCTTGCCGTCCACTTCTCACCGGCACCTGTGCATTGCAGCTTCAGAGCGGCCTGTCTTAGCTGACAGGCACCTCGGCCAATCACTAGCTGATTGGCTGAGCAGCCTGTTGGCTAAGACAGGCAGCTCTAAAGCTGCAGCATGCGGGACCTGGTGAGAAGCAGAGCGCAGGAGGAGCCCTGGACCATGGATAGGTAATGTATGCACTTTGCAAATCGCCGGCCGCGCACTACTATTACATGTAGCGATGCGTGGTCGGCACCTGACAATTATAGGTCTAAACCTATATCAATGATCAGCCGATCTTTGTCATAGGCTGATCTTTGTGTTTTGTTACCCTGAACAATCAGCCGGATAGGGCTGATTCGGCCGATTATCGTTCCGTGTACTAGTTACTTAACTTTATATTAATTTTTTTTTTTTCTCCTTGTAGATGAAAATGTTATAAAAGTCATTATTGGAGCCCTGCCCGCCATTGTCCTGATCGCTGTGATTGTCTTATTTACTGTGTTGATCACTTTTAAACGGAAATCCAAACTTTGACTTCAAAGCACTCTTTTTGTAATAAAATAGAACACCTCAACTTGTCGCTTTGTAATGTCTTAAATACTAACTCCTAACTCCTATCTATGGTTCACAGAAGGCCATAGCTGTATTGCAGTTGAAGCCTAAGCAGCAGTGCTATGGTGATGTGTTCAGTAGTGATGAGCGAATAGTGAGATATTCGATATTCGTACGAATATCCAGCGAATATTTGATCGAATATTCGATCCCATTAAGTCTATGGGAACAAGTATTCGATTAGTGAAAAACATCTATTTGACCATTTGGAGGGTGAAACCAGAAGCTGGGGGATATGAACGTTTATCGGATATTTGTACGAATATCGAATATCTCACTATTCGATCGAATATCCGATTGAACAGTATTCGCTCATCACTAGTGTTCAGTAATCAAAACTCATAAGTAAAGGTGGCCACTAGTGTTCAGCGAGCAGTACAATGCTTCAGTGCTCATTACTTGCGTCAAACAGTTGACGCAAGTAACATCATTGACTGGACAAACCTAAGTGTTTGATGTTCACGTCTCTTAAAAGGAGTAAGCTGATTAAGCCTTTCCATACAATGAGCACAGCCATATACCTTTTAGTTTTTGGCCCTCTAATCACTCAGATTGCTCTGGCTTCCTTTTTCATGGCTAAAGGCCATATTCAAAAAACATAGTTGTCCCTCAACTTACAACGGCCTCAAGATATAATGTTCCTTTCAGGACCATCTTAAATTGAGACCAGACTCAACATACAATGCTACAGAGAGTCAGGATCTGCCACACATGAATCACTAGATTGACCAATGAAAGCTTCCATTTTACTGGTAAAACTTCATTATTGAAGTGCATGCACTGGTTGGCTGTCTAGTAGTGATTCTCTACAGTACAGTGTTATACTACATGTCCTGTACTGCTGTGTGTCTAGTATCTCCCCTCTACAGTAGAGATGATCGAACATCGGGAAAAGTTAGGTTCTATCAAACTCGAACCTTCCACATTTGAGTCCCGATGCCTTCCCGTTCCATGGAAGGAGGAGACAGCCCGGGTGCTGGCTGGAATTCTGGGATGCAGTATAGGTAATGGGCTGAACTCCGGATCGATCATCATCTCTACAGTACAGTGTGATACTACATGTCCTGTACTGCTCTTTATCTGTGCCAGGGTGAATTGCTCATGTTTTTCTGAGACGGTGTTATCTGTACAGGACCCTGAAAATGCTCCTGTCCTCTACATAAAGTGATTTGCAGTCTCCAGTTATCTTTATGACTGCTGTATGTAGGGACTTCCTTTATGCATATCGGTTATCTGATTTCTCTTTAATCTTTACATTGTCTCAAATTTTGGGGTGGGGGGGGGGAGATTCAGAACCAATAACTAGTTTTCCAGAGTTTTTGGTCTCAACATACAATATTAATTGGTTCCAGGACAACCATGTAGAGGGACCACTGTATTTTGAGTGATTACTTGGACTAGCTACTAGGTGGCAATTTCAAAACCTGTTTATTGCTGTTTAACACTTCCGGGACAAAATGACCCCCTGACATTTAATAGAGTCTCAGTGAGTCCTTTATTTTTGTGAAATGGATGCTTTGCATGACTACATTGCACTTTTTTTTTTTTTTTTTTTTTTTTTTTTTTCCTCCCCTGTCTGTAAATCAGGATGTGTGAACAGAAAAAAACGATTGGTCCTCCACTTACAAATGTGCCATTCGTTGCCCCTAATTTACAGTTGTATCAGAAAGCTGAGTGATGCAAACTTTGGGTTTTGGCTGTTTTTGGTCACAACTAAGTAAGCCAGTTTCTTATGAGCAATGGAACCACCAAGCAGTTTTTGAACTCTACAGGGGAGAGAAGCTATACAGGGATCACAATGTTCATGCCAGGAACCTCTCTACAAAGTGCAGGGCAGTTACCTTAGGAGTTATAGGAACTGATCCTAGTGGAACAAAGGTATGGAAAGTCTAGGTATTCCACTGCACAGTGCAGGACAACAGAGAATTCTAGGGAGTCTGCTTGACCCAATTAACAAGGGCTGGGGCTTGTATTAACTACCTAGGATGGGTAGCCTGCAACTAGAGGGCAAAAGGTGGTCAGACTAAAAGTCATCCATGAGTATTCTCTATTTTCTTCTACACACCTCTATTGTTCCATCAGAGGACACTTCTACATTGGACAAGGCCCCTCTGGCAACTCCTCTACTCTTTCTACTGCAAAGCACTTTCTTCTACAAAGCACCTTGCCTCTACCTCAACTACGAGCACCTGAGTCACTTGCAAGATTGTATTGTTTGTAGCACACTGGACTGTATTACTACCACAAGTACTTTCTTTGTGTAAACTGTTCTATTCTAAAGCACTGGACCTATTCCTTCCACACCTGTACACTTGGATTAATCTCCTTTTTGTGCTGACTGTCTGGGGTGGGTTCTACACTACTCCAGGGTACTGTGACCCTAAACCCACTCAGCTACCACACCACTGTACCAGGTGACCCGGCAGGAAGACCACCAAAACGAAAACTTACCACATTTGGGTGGATGGCAGAATCTGCCTGCACATGGAATGGAGTCTATGGGATTGATAGAACTTCACGTGAGCGATAGTCTGCTGCAAGTTATCCGTGTGATTTTCTTAGTGTGCATACACCTAAATGTGGCAAGCTTTTTGAGATGTGTCAGGCTAGCCTCCTGACTCTCATCCCCAGCTAGAAATACACTATGCATATGATTTTGCCCTTTGTGTAATGAACTGTAGAATAATTATTTTACCGTGTATTTATACCATGCAGTGTACATAATAAAATTATAAAATGATTATTACTTATCAGGAGAATCATGTCAAATCCCCATATGTGCTAGGGAACATGATAGTAGCTTAACTGCTGCTTAATACAAGAAGTAAGACATTGTTAAATATTTTATAATGTATATATCATGTTGCCTTATTACTTAGCTCGTGGTTATTAAAGGTGGTGTCCTTTTTGTGTTTGATCATGTGACACTACATTTGTGTATTATAGGAGTTGTAGTTTCCAGTGTATAAACAACCCATAGCCATCAAGGTTGATGCCAATATCTAGGAGCCATTGTGCTTCTCTTCCTGTGGATGGCGCTTCATTTTCAATATACAGTACTGGAAGGAAAATGATGACACTGGTTAGAATTGTGTCTCTAAAAAAAAAAAAAATTTGTACAGATCTTTTTGCTGAAAAAGCTTTAACAACCGATTTGTCTTTAACAGTCAAAGTAATGCTCCAGCTTAGACTGGGTTCATGCTGCATTTTTTTTTTTTCACTCAATATTACCAAAAATGGATGCATTTGTGTGCATCTGTTTTGATCCCTTTTTCCATGGACTTCCATTATTAAAAAAAAATCAAAATCCATCCATGTTTCTTAACCTACAGATTTTTGTGTACGTTAAAAAAATGTGTTTTGATCATATATATATATTCTATAAAGCTATGAGACATCTTGGTTCTTAAATGGCATGACCCATCTGATGGACTGCCCGTTCAGCCAATCAGTGACTGGGGTGGACCACTATTGGCTGAGCAGGCAATCCATCAGGAGGGTCAGAAATTTTCCCGTGAGTGGTGACACCATCTCAGTGCTTCGAAGACACAGGGAGAGGTAAGTTATGATTGCTTATTATTTTCGGCACTGGTGGCTCAGTTCAGGTTCAGGAATGTGTAAGTAGTTATACTAAATTGTAAATTTAGTGTCTCGGCAAAAGTAGTATGATAGGTCCGGTGCTGTGCCATGTCATGCATGTCTATCTTAGGTCTTAGTGTTGTGACACTGTGTGTTGACCCTGTAAAGCCACTCTTAAAGTTTAGAAGAAATTGAACCAAAAATTTAAATTTTTACTATAAAAACAATAATTTTCTGATGAGTTATTCCCTTTAAAGTTATTTTTGAAGATTTTTCTCCACATGTGTGTGTGTGTGTGTGTGTGTGTGTGTGTAATAAAAAAAAAAAATAAAAATAATATATATATATACACATACAAAAAAGGGGTCCGTGGAGCCTCAGTTACGAGTCTCAAAACACGGGAATAGCCAGATATCCCTCTCTCCAGAGAAGGAAGCCCATTGCCAAGGGGTGCCTCCTAGTGGGGAGAGCACCAAACCACCCTGATACGTAGTCCCTCAGGTCCTACCTCTGTTGTGAGCTTTAGAACCTAAATAGGGAAACACCAGGGTGGCCCCTGTGAGTCAAAGTCTAACTCTGTGGCAAGTATAATGACATAAGACAAGGGTTACCAAGGCTAGGCATCCATCCACAGACTGCAGTTTCCGGGTATTTGCCCCTCGTCAGTGTGGAGCAGGATTCTGGCTACTGGGGCAATGATAAATAGACCAACAAAACACAACAATCACTGAACTCAGGGAGAACAGTGAAAAATTCCAATGGAGTACTCATTTACGAGTCTTCATTGATTGTCCCATACAAAATTTAAATATGCAAAAAACGGGTCCGTGGAGCCTCAGTTACGAGTCTCAAAACACGGGAATAGCCAGATATCCCTCTCTCCAGAGAAGGAAGCCCATTGCCAAGGGGTGCTTTAGGTCCTAAAACTCGCAACAGAGGTAGGACCTGAGGGACTACGTATCAGGGTGGTTTGGTGCTCTCCCCACTAGGAGGCACCCCTTGGCAATGGGCTTCCTTCTCTGGAGAGAGGGATATCTGGCTATTCCCGTGTTTTGAGACTCGTAACTGAGGCTCCACGGACCCCTTTTTTGCATACTTAAATTTTGTATGGGACAATCAATGGAGACTCGCAAATGAGTACTCCATTGGAATTTTTCACTGTTCTCCCTGAGTTCAGTGATTGTTGTGTTTTGTTGGTCTATATATATATATATATATATATATATATATATATATATATATATATACACACAATATACAGAACAGATTGGAATTATATTTTCAGCCTAAAGCATAAGACCACTACTGGCTACATTCACAGCATTTATTCTTTCCTAAACTGCATATTTCGTTAGCTTGTATGACATCGGTAGCAAAACAGGAAATAAAGCTTAACTTAACATTGTTCTTATAAATGTTGAATAATAATGGAGAGTATGGCCCATTTCTTTACGAGGCTCAGCACCAGGACTCTAATATAATATGTCCTCAGGCAAACAGGCTGTGTAAAGTTTTGTGCCTGGCCTACCACCCACGCTGTGCATATGAATTCCCTCTTGCAGCTGGAGGCTTCCTGGTTATAAAGCTTCGAGCCCTGCATAGTGAGGTGATATGACGTCCGGAGCCAGGATGAGTCTTAAACGGCTCTCACTCGCTGGGTGTATTAATGTTCATAGATTTGTTCCAGTCTATGAAACTTAAGCCTATAGAACATTTCTTTAGGGTGCGTTCACACCTACCGGATTCACAGCGGATCTCACTTCTGCGGATTCGAAGCGAGACCTGCTGCGGATCCGGTACCATTCACCCCTAGGATAGCACATATTCGCAGCAGGATTAACATCCCGCTGTGAATGTGCTTTAACCCCTCGCTGTCCGCATCCCCTATCCCGGCCGCATCCTGCAGCCCGCCACCGAGAGCATAAAGTACCTGCTTGGCGGCGCGGCTGCAGTGAGGCTCCCGGCTCCGGCACCGCTCATTAGCAGGACCAGAGCCGGGAGCCTCACTGCAGCCGCGCCGCCGAGCAGGTACTTTATGCTCTCGGCGGTGGGCTGCAGGATGCGGCCGAGGATGGGCTAATGCGGCGGCGGGGCTGCGGATAGCGAGGGGTTAAAGCACATATTCACAGCGGGATGTTATATGTGCTATCATAGGGGTGAATGGTACCGGATCCACAGCGGTTCTTGCTTCGAATCCGCAGAAGTGAGATCCACTGTCGATCCGGTAGGTGTGAAGGCACCCTTATAGCACATCTGTCTAAGAGGAGTTGAATGAAAAAAATCTCATTTGCTATGATAGAAGGAAAGTACCAAATCCTGCAGATTCAAGTGCAGTGTCCCAGTACACGAAAGGTTCTTCTATATATATATATGTATATTCTTTGCTGTTGTACTGGAAAGGGTTAATGGCCACTGCAAAGAGCTCAGCTTATATTGCCCCCCAGTGTTCAAGTTTTGTATCATCCTCTGTATTCCTCATATTCTCCTATGTGTATTAATTTGCCTATTTTTTTTGTTCTTGTCACATGGTGTGGTGAAGCAAATGGCCTGCTGCCATGGTAATCCCAATAGCCGTCGAGCTTTTGGCGGGGGTCAGTTAGTCACTTCCCCCCTCTAGTGGCTGTTCTCCCTCTACCTTCAAAAGTGAAGGACGTGTTCTCTCCTGCTCCTCAGGGAGAAGGCCGCAACTCAGTGTGATCCACCTAACTACCTCTGAGATGTATTCCGGTCCAGTCCGGATCAGTCTCCTCCTCAAGACCCTTACTTCACCTCAAGATCTGGGTACAGTTCTCAAGTCGCAATCTTTATCTCATCGCTAATAGCAAGTATTCTCCTTAGTATCGTCATACCCAGCATCATTCTCAGGGAACTACTACTCCCCTCCTCCTTTAAGATTCCTCTCAAGTGACACTACCACACTACGGCCTATTGCAACATCACCCATCTGCTCAGTTGTATTCAAGTCTGCCTATCACTGGTTACATTTATAGACTGTTGCTATTGACAAACTCTGTGTTAATAATTGTACAACTCCCGTTGTTTCTGAACCCTGGCATTGGTCTAGTTATTGGTGCCTTGACTAAGGGCAACAAAGAATTGTCCTGGGGTCCCGCATGGTCAGGTCCCTGTGGGTTAGTCACCTCCCCCAGTGCTATAATCGTGACCATAACATCTGGCAAGTGGCAACCTACCTACCACTACCAACAACTACTACCCCCAGCGGGTTACTCCATCGCACAAGCATCTGCTCGTCCAAAAAAAAAGTATGAGGAAAAACTGATATTTTTTTTTCTCTCTCTCTCTCGCTGTAGTCTGGAGGCAACACAGAAAAGGTTGAATTGGACCGGACGCTACTGGACAGAGCTAAACATTAACAATGAGAATAATAAAATTAAATGATTAATTAGACACTGTAATGTGGAGGTGCACTGCTGTGAGGTGCGGTCGGTCACTTGCTAGATGGTGCTGTGAGACTCCACTAGTGTAGTGGGTGGTCGAGATATAGCTCAGCCAGGTGTTATGCTGTTGTGATGCCAGTGCTGATTGGTCACACAGGCATGGAGGCACACCTGCTTTTATTTAAAGAGGATGTACCACCTGGTACATCCTCTTTAACCTGAACCCACCTATCGAACGGCGCCGTTCTATACACGGGAACCGGCCGGTGCTCAAGCACTGGAGGCCGGCCCGCCCGCCCCCAGTGGGAGGGAATTCCCTCCCCTGTATGAGGCGGCTCCGTTCATTCTAAGGGAGCCGCGTCATACAGGGGAGGGAATTCCCTCCCACTGGGGACGGGCGGGCCGGCCTCCAGTGCTTGAGCACCGGCCGGTTCCCGTGTATAGAACGGCGCCGTGCACGGCAACGGGGCCTCGGTCCGAAAAACAGGACCACGGCACCGGCTTCCCCGTGCTGGCACTGTTCGGTAGGTGGGTTCAGGTTAAAGAGGATGTACCAGGTGGTACATCCTCTTTAAGTGAGGCTGGCTATACCCTTTCCCCTGTGGTCAGTAACATGCCGGGCTGTAGTCCGGAGTGGAATTGTGACCCACTCGGACTATTGGTACCGCCACCCACAGACAAGGGAGATGACCCAAGGAAAGGGCAATGGCTGTGTAGGTGCTTAGATAAGAATCACAGAGTCCTGTTACAATAAATAAACTCTTCTTTACTGCAGGAATACTTGATACAGTGATACACAATAGACTTTTGGCTTGATAACACACTTTGGACTTGACTGACAACACTTGTGCTGAGAGCTTAAGAGGATGTCGAGAGAGTCTCAATCCAATGTAGTACTGTGGTCTGCCGGAACTTTAGAAGTAGAATACTTGAGAGTAGAGAGAATACTTGTGCCTGTGTTCTGACTCCTTGGTCTTTGCACCACCTACTGCCCACCAGTGTCAGTGGATCCGTCCTAGAAGGTTACACAAGCTCCAGACCTTGTTACCTGGGATGATCAGAGTGGTTAGAATTTTCTGGTTACACCCACACTGCGAGAGAGAGTACGTAGGCTTCTAGCAACTTTGCTCTATCCGGATCAGTTCCTCTTTCTTCAGGATACTGTTCTGCACCTTTAGACTTCTTCACGGCGCAGGCTGGGGTGATCCCTGACTTGTCCTCTCTAAGAGTACTTAGCACAGCATAGTGCGTGGAAGTGCGGTGGTCAAGAAAAGAGTGTTCTTGCGGCCAGTGTGTGTGTCCACTACCACACCTCAGACTACACTGAACTTGTCCTCTAACAGGGGACCTGGCATAAGCCAGGGCCCAACTTGACTGCTGTAGTGACCATTCTGGCTTGCGTCCTTCCTCTACAGAAACCAGAGTAAGACTCCCTAAGGTGTGGCTACACTTCTTCTCCCGATGTGACAACTTCCTACAGCATATGTAATATGTGCTGTGAGTGGGTGAGAAGAGAGTCCAAAAGGAGATAGGTAGAGAAGAGAGAGAGCTCTCATTGGTGCACAAATCACAAACAATAACCCCTTTAGTTGCCTACAGCTGTGCAATACTTAAGCATACAATATACTAGCGACATCTAGTGGTAAAACTTAGGTACTACTTCATCACCACTACTACTTTGAAGTACAGGCTTTTGCAAGGGGTGTAAAGACCCGTTACACACTATAAGACCAAATCAAAACATTACATATGTATGGAACACAAAATAGAATTTATTAGGGGGGGGGGTATCTTTTTCTGCCTTCAGACTGCAAAGAAATTTCAAGTAACTAAACTTCCCTGTTCCTGCAATGCTTTTTTTTTTTCCGCCTAAGGTTGAACCTTCTGCAGAGCTGATGTCCATTCTGTAGTGATGATTAAAAGGTCAGAGGAGCCACTCGTTGTTACCAGATTTGATCTAAGGAAATGTTTATTGAATAGTGATGTTGCTAATGCTGCGTTTACACGTAACGATTATCGTGCGTATTTAACAATCGAATTCGAAAGATAATCGTACGTGTAAACGCAGCGAATGATCAAACGACGAGCGAGAAATCGTTCATTTTGATCTTTGAACATGTTCTCAAATCGTCGTTGATCGTTCGCAAAAAATTTGCAGATCGTTCCGTGTGAACAGTCGTTCGATTAAACCAATGTATGAGATAGGCTTAAGTGATCGCAAAACGAATTTTCCGTACGATATATCGTACCGTCTAAACGCTGATCGATATGAAAAAAAAATTGTTACTCCGACATCGTTAATCGTACGATCGGGCCAATTATCGTTTCGTGTAAACGCAGCATTACGTTGAATGGGCTGTTAATTTACCACTTGCACTATGCTGTACAGGTGCATCATGTCTATTCCATGGGCTCAGATTTTGTCAGTAATATGAGCATGGCTGTGATTGACACTGCAGCTGCTGAGACCAGTGCTTGTGTTTCGGAAGTTTAACCCCATATATGCAGTGGTCAGTACAGACTGCTGCATCTATAGGATTGGCAAGGGTGTTTCCATTGCTGTCCATTGGCTCTACTGCAGGGTTTTGATGAGTGCCATGGCAGCATAAGGCCAAATCATGGCCTCTGGTTCTGCCAGCTGTAGAGGCCTGTGAGGACCAGCTAACTGTCAGTGTATAGTGCATAGCAGTACAGATATACTACTGTATACTATGCTAGCAATCAAATAATTGCAACGTACCCTAAGAGAACAAAAAAATGTAAACAAGAAAATCAACTATAATATGGTCATTTTTATTGAGTTTGTTGGCTGAAAAATATATATACAGTAGATGAAAGCCATAAAAAGACAGTGACAGTAATATGCATTCTGGACTGCAGCTTCATTCAGGGTGGCTTCACACATAGCCTTTTTGTGGCATTTTTCTGGCCTCCAAAGAACTGCATTTTTTGTGTGCTTCCAAGAGTGCTGTTTTTGAGACTGATAGAAGAAATTGCATTGAAGTGTATGGAAGTGAAACGCTATAGTTTGAAGAAAAAAACACCACACCCTCACCATGCTGCACTTTGGATAAACTGCCACAGAGCCAAAAAAAATAAACCAAAGAAAAAAAAAACCGCATGTATGTATGGTATTTTATAAAGTGCCATTGACTTACAGCTAACATCTGGCCACTGGCATTTTGGCTCAAATAAACAGCAAAATGTTTGTTTTGTAAACATTTAAGGCCGCATGAAACCAGCCTCACGCACTACGGGACTGCTCAAGATAGCCGAGTGTGTATTCCACTATCTTATCCTAAAAGAAAAGATGGAATTTATGGGGTGCCGATTTCTCTAGTGGCACAAGTGGGGCGCAACATATGATAAACAACATTGGAATATTGCACAATAAGAGACTGTGCCTCCATTCTATTGACAGATTTATTTGCCAAGTTGCCAAGTAAAAGACTGTGTTATTTACCTCTATAAAGGGCCAGGCTAGGAATAAAATTCAGCCCTGGCATTGGAGAACACAGAGGCCAACATGCTGTCTGCTTTAAGTTATTCATGTTTAATCCCTCAGGGTGCATGCACACTATGGAGTACGCGCATAAAGGCCGCTGCGGTTTCCGTTGCTGGTCCCTACTCGTGGCAGCACGCATCTCTGCCCGTGCCATA
Source organism: Dendropsophus ebraccatus (assembly GCF_027789765.1). Classification (NCBI taxonomy): domain Eukaryota; kingdom Metazoa; phylum Chordata; class Amphibia; order Anura; family Hylidae; genus Dendropsophus; species Dendropsophus ebraccatus. Next base: position 88,847,680 of record NC_091462.1, read on the forward strand.
AACACTATTTTATGGCTGGGCCGATTCCGCCGAAATAATTGATATGTGAATTCTTTCGACGGACAGCAGAATCTGTCTGTGCCTAGAATGGAGTCTATGGCACAGGCGGAGATGCGCATGTCCGCGAGCAGGGGCCAGCGATGGAATCTGTAGTGTGCATGCACCCATTGGCTGGCGGTTCACACTACGTATATTTCAGTCAGTATTGTGGTTCTCATATTGCAACCAAAATCAGGAGTGGATTGAAAACACAGAAAGGATCTGTTCACACAATGTTGAAATTGAGTGGATGGCCGCTATTTAATGGCAAATATTTGCTGTTATTTAAAAACAACGGCTGTTATATTGAAATAATGTCAGTTCTTTTCCATTATATGGCGGCCATCTACTCAGTTTCAACATTGTGTGCACATAGCCTTTCTGTGTTTTCAATCCACTCCTGGTTGAGGTTGCTATGAGGACCTGACATGACGACCAAATACTGCCTGAAATATACTGTGTGTAAACCCAGCCTGAAATATACTGTGTGTGAAGCCAGCCATAAAGTAAATGTACCACTACGTACATCGATTTGTGTTTTTTACATGAAAAGACAGTGCCGGCGTGGGGAAGCCAGTGCCACGGTCCGGCCCAGTGTGAAGATCGGGGGACAGGTCGAACAACCCCAGTTTGACGATCTCACCTCCCCTCTATGACATAGCTCCATTCATTCTAATGGAGCTGCACCACAGAGTGGAGGGGGTTTTGTCACACTGGGGGTCAGTCGGCCAACTTCCAGTGCTTCATGCCAGGCCGATGCTCGTTAATTGATTGGTGCCGGGCTGCAGTTAAAAAAAAGGACCGTGGCACCGACATCCCTGCGCCAGTGCTAGTCTGTTATTGTAAAAAAAACACAAAGCAATGTACCTAGTGGTACATTCACTTTAAGGACCAGGCCAATTTTTGTTTTTGCACTTTCGTTTTTTCCTCCTTGTGGTTAAAAGGCCACAGCTTGCATGTTACCATCCTCATAACGCTTTTAGGCTATGTTCACACGACGTGAGAGACCGGCAGTTCCGTGACCCCGGCCGGGTCATGGAATGGCCAGTCTCTTCACGGATCATCCCGGCTGGTATTGCAGTATCGGCCGGATGATCTTTTGGCCGCAGGGTTCTGATGTGGGCGCATCAGCGTGCGCCCACATCAGAACCTCCCACAGGGAGGGTTACCTACCGCCGCCGTTCATTGAATTGCGGCCGCAAAAAGCTGACATGTCAGTTATTTGCGGCCCCGTACGGAATCTCGGCCGGAGCGTATACAATGTGTATATGCTCCAGCCGGGTTCCTACAGAAGATAAGGCTATGTCCACACCGCACAAAGTACAGCCGTTGTTGCCGATGGCAACAACAGCCGTACATTTACGTAGTGTGAACATAGCCTTAATATTGGGTCTATGAAGCTATTTGAGGTGTCATTTTTTGCGCCATAATCTGTTCTTATCGATAGCTTGCTTGCGTATATATACGATTTTTCGATCAATGGCTGTGATGTGACCAAAAATCAGCAATTTTGCACATTGGCATTTTATTTGCACTTACACTGCTCACCATGTGAAATCAGGGATTTCATAATTTATTAGTTTGGGCGATTTTGCACATAGCGATCGCAAATATGTTTATTTTATTAATAAAATGGGAAAAGGGTTTTTTTTTTTTAAAGTAATTTGTAGTCCCCCTAGGAGACTTCTATAAGCAATACACTGATTGCTCATAGAGATCAATGAAATAAATATGTACTGCATAGATCTATGTAATTTGTGCTCGATTACTAAGGACTGCTAGAGGCCACAGTAAATGGAGTGCTGAGCCGGGATCAGTGTCATTACGTCGCTGAGGCCCGGCCTGCCAAATAGGATGAAACAGTCATGCTGTGACCCCCTCTCTGTACCATCTTAGGGGTCCTTAACCCTATGAGGACAAGGCCCAAAATGACCCAGTGGGCCGCGCAAATTTTGGTCTTTGTGCTTTCGTTTTTCCCTCCCCCCTTCTAAGAGCTCTAGCACTTTCAGTTTTCTATCTACAGGCTGTGTAAGGGCTTGTTTGTTACAGGAATAGGTGTACTGTGTAATGGCGTCTTTTATTTTACTATAACATGTATGATGGAATCACAAATATATTATTTATGAAGATACAAATAGGTGAAATCGTAAAAAAAAAATGCAATATGGTAACGTTTGGGGGGTTCCTGTGTCTACGTAATGCACTATATGGTAAAAGCGACATGATACTATTACTCTATAGGTCAGTCCGAACACAACCATATGCAGGTTTACGCAGATTCTCTAATGTTATATATTTTTTTTTTATGAAATTTTTTTTTTTGGCAATTAATTATTAATAAAATGGGCCTATTGTGACGCTTATAGCGCTTTTATTTTTTCACCTATGGGGCTGTATGGGGTGTCATTTTTTCTGTCATGATCTCTAGTTTTTATTAATACTATATTTGTGTAGCTCGGACGTTTTGATCACTTTTTATTAATTTATTTTTATCTATAATGTAACATAAAATCAGTAATCCGCGCACTTTTTTCCCCACTTTTCGTCTATGCCGTTCGCAATAACGCCTATATTTTAATAGATCGGACAATTACGCATGCTACGGTATATTATATGTTTATTTATTTATTTTTATATGTTTTATTTATATAATGGGAAAGGGGGGTGATTTAAACTTTTATTGGGGGAGGGGTTTTGGGGTAGTGTGTTAGTGATTTTAACTTTGGGGGACTTGTACATACATAACTTTCATTTTTATCACTGCTATGCCATAGGCATAGCATTAATCAGTGTTATCGGCGATCTGCTCATTGAGCCTGCCTGTGCAGGCTCAGTGACCAGAGCGCCGATCGGACTGCACGGAGGCAGGTGAGAGACCTCCAGCAGTCCGTTTTAATGATCGGGGGTTACTGTGGGGGTCCCGATCGGTAAGTGACAGGGGACTCCCCCTGTCACTAACACCTAAATACCGCGGCCGCGGCGTTTAAGGAGTTAATGGCACGCTGCAGCGCGATCGCTGCAGCGTGTCATTAACGGTGAGGCGTCGTCTGGGCACAGACTTCCAAGACGTACCGGTACGTCCTAGGTCGTCTAGGGGTTAAGGAGTTAAAAAAAAAATTTAAGAAGTTTACGTTTTTTTATGTTTTTACACTATTTTTAAAGCTGTGTTTCTACAAAATAGACTGATAAGCTATCCACAGGATCCGTCACCAGTCATTGATCAGCTCCTGTTCACTTAAATGGGAGCTGAGCTGTGAGCATGCTTGAGAACGATTACTCAGCATTTGAATACTGGTGGCTGACAAATTTGGATTCAGCCCTAGGGAGTCCTGCTGTACAGCCATATTTTCTAGGACTTTCTAGGGCTGCATACTTTGTCAGCCACTGGTATACAAATATATACAGTATTGCAGCATTTTCTGTGTGTTCTATACAGTAACATTATAACAATAGCGCCCTTTATAAAAATCTTAAAGACAATATTTTATTTGTTTTGACCTTATAACACTAGAATTGGTAACTAAAGAGAGTCTATAAAGGGAAAAGTGTGTACATAAAGTATACATAGGCATTCAAGCAATGTCCTTGAAGACTTTCCTGAAGTTCCACCAGCATTATTTTTCTGCTACAGCTCTTTGACATGAAGATCAGAGTTTTAGCTAAAATAATACAATCCCAATCGGGAAGTGATTGGCAGGTCTTTTTGCAAATGTATGAAAACCTACAATTGGGATAGCTGAGAGCCTGTGGCAAGATGCTGATCATAAAAATAGTACTGCTCTCAGTTGCTGCATTGGATTGACCTGAGAAAGACACAACTTACTGGGAAAGTCACTTTGCCTAGGGATAATAACCCCTAACTATTCATTTTTTTTTTTAATGTGAGAAGTTTCCAAATGTGTCCTTATGTTGATCCTCAATTAATTGTAAGGATTGATGCAAAGAACTTCCTGTAGAATGCTGAGCCAGTTTATTGTGAACTAAAGAGAGTTATTTTTAGGGATGTTCTCACATGGCTTAAATTCTGCAACAAGTATGAGACGATACACATGAATAGGGATTTGCATAGATGCACAGTACCAAAAAATTTGGACGCAACTTTCTTTTTTTTTAATGGTTTTATATAATTTTTTTTTTATTTTTTCATTTGTATTGTAGATTCATATTAAAGACATGGAAACTATAAAAGAACACATCCGCAATGTATGAATAAAGTGTTTATATTTTAAGTGCCTTTTACATGAGTTGATTATCGGCATTATTACTCTTGTGTAGCTCCAACATATAAAAACACAATTAATGATCGTTACGGGCACATCCATCAGCATATGTCGGTGGCAAACCGCACTCGTGTGAAATGTCACAATACAGCGTTAACATTCTTGTGTAACTCCAACATATGAGGCACAGTTCTCAATCGTTACGGCTCATCTATCGGCACAAAACCGCATCAGTGTGTATTGTCCCAACGTATATCATCATGTCCTACAAGGCTTCCAAATGGACACGGAGATCATTAGAGAGATGTATAAGTCAATGTGTTGCGTGGCGACTCAGGAATTCTCAGCGGCTATATGCAAAGCTTCCATAGCTAGGAGTATAATATCGTCACCGTAACTATGGCATCATGCGCTTGACAGCCCACACGTCACTGTCACCGTTCCCCAACAGACCGTGGAGATCATGCAGGCTTCAGAGTCCACTCCGGGCTTTCCATCCCTGTTAACCGGTGATTAACTAGTAACATGTCACGCAGCTCACCTGATCCATTCCGGACCTCATACCATAATGAGCCCCATCACATTCATGCCTATGTGAACAGGCGTCAAGGGTGTAAACCGCGTTAGGGCCTCCATGTCCAATATATACACGTCTGTCCAAGATAACAGAGAGGATATCGGCAACACACACTATTGGATGTCTCCTTCATCCAGCCTCATACGTCCTATGGATAATAATACACAATAGTAACCATCCAAACTTGCCTCATAGTAGTATACTCGTGCCACGCAACACATTGACTTATACATCTCTCTAATGATCTCCGTGTCCATTTGGAAGCCTTGTAGGACATGATGATATACGTTGGGACAATACACACTGATGCGGTTTTGTGCCGATAGATGAGCCGTAACGATTGAGAACTGTGCCTCATATGTTGGAGTTACACAAGAATGTTAACGCTGTATTGTGACATTTCACACGAGTGCGGTTTGCCACCGACATATGCTGATGGATGTGCCCGTAACGATCATTAATTGTGTTTTTATATGTTGGAGCTACACAAGAGTAATAATGCTCCATCTGTTAAGTGGACTGAATTATGACTGTTGTTTTCATTTCAATTTTTGATTTTTCTTTTTTTTTTTTCTTTTTTTACTATCATGCCGTACGAGCGTCGCGGTTGCCATGACACCGGTCAGCTGACCGATGTGATGTCATCAGCGGACTGCCGATTGGTTATACCCTGCACCTGCGCAGTGACACCGGCAAGACGCCGATGTTTGCGCGCTTTAGCTATACCATGGAGTCGGTTGGATGCAAGTCCTGGGGATATTTTCTGATTTTAGTATGTAAGTTATATATGTTCACTGACACACTGTTTCTGGTGGTGAGGGTTAATAAAGTTAATTATGTACTTGGCAACTATTTGCTAGCTTAAACATGTGATTGGCTGTATGATGTATATATACTTTGTTCACTTGTATATTGTATCAGCTTGAGAAAGACCTTTTTGGTCGAAACGTTGCTGCTATGTTATTGCCATGAGGGAATAAACACACTTTTTTGCACTTTATCAACGCCTTGATGCTGTTACCTTTTGCATTTTTCTATGGACTTTGTCCTGTTGGACTACAGGAATGGTAACTTTGTTTCATCTATTTTCTATATAATTTTTTTATATTGTTTTGAGTCTGCTCAGAGACCGACTAGGTGTGCTATGGTATTTTTTGCCTTTTAATCTTTTTACAGTGTCAGACTGGGGTATCTGGGGCCCACCAGAGGAAATGATCCTGGGGGCCCACCAATGAAGAACCAGTGAGAAACGTCATGTCAGTCAGTGTTTGTGCAGGTTATAAAGCTGGGGGCCCACCGGAGGATCCTCCAGTCCTCTGGTGGGCCAAGTTTGACACGGTCTTTTTATATCTAGGCCTGTAACCATGACAAGGGGGCATCCTCTATGCCAAGAGCAAAGAAGGTTTCACCACCAACACAGAAGTGGATTCTTTACTCTACGAGCAGTGAGACTATGGAACTCTTTGCCACATGATGTTGTCATGATTCATTAAATAAGTTCCAGGGAGGCCTGGATGCTTTTCTCAATAAATATAATATAACAATGTGACATAACATTGATCCAGGGATTATTCTGATAACCATATTAGAGATGGGGCAATTGGTATCTGCCTCATGTGGGTTTTTGCCTTTATATGGCTTCATTATTGTATAGCCAGTGTGTATGAACAATCGATGGATCATTTATTTCCATCATTTGTTGTTACACCACATGGGGATATAGGACTGACCACACTGATCTTAAAAAGTATACAAAATAAACTTGACAGCAAGGTCATCTTAGCTATACAAATGCATTTAGATTAATATAGTGAGTCCAGAGTGGGCTTTTTGGCAGAGATTAGTAAATTCTTGCCACCTTTTATTCACTTGCAATAATTGTGAATTGTGGGTGGGATAGTGTTAGGGACGTTTTAGACGCAGCTAGATCAGCGCTTGTTTGCAGTTCCTTCAACCAGGACAACTAATTGAGTGGCCTAGCCATGTGAATGATCCCTGTGTCATTCGTGTGGCCATTTAAATTAATCGCTATCAGCCACACAATAATTTTAAAGGGGTTATCCGGGTAACAAAAACAATATTCTAAACAATCCACCTTCCCAATACCACCCTATGTCTAATATGCATGTATAACATATCTGGCACCCTTTCCCTGTTTTTTTTTCTCATACTTACCCGCTCTGGACATATAAAATCATCTTCACTGTGTCCTCTCTGACAATGCACTGCTTTCTTTTTCCCTCTCCCTTTGTAGATACAGGACATGTGATCTCTTCTCTGGGGGCCGGGTTAGCTGTCTATTGACTTGGTAACCTGGCCCTCAGGAGACATCATCTCCATGCACCTGTTCACTGCTAGTGAACAAAAAAAAGAGTGCTGCTTCCATAGACTTTTTTGTGTCTCTGAGCCTAGGTTTCTGTAATATGAAAAGTTATAGTTCTATCTCTGCTTGCTGTCGGTGAATGCAGGCATATGTACTTGTCTTTGCGTCACAGCTCTGTATATTGTAAGTGTTATGGAATACATACTGGGGTAAAGTGGTAAAAAATCTGTGAAAAAACTGTCCTGTGCTTACTGTGCAATAGTAATGACAGCAGTGAACAGGAAAGAAAGTGTGTTTTTACAAGTGCTAAATATCTGCCCAATGATCGTTCCTAGCAATGTTCATTGCCAATAATCGACCAGTGTAAAAGAGCCTTTACCCAGAAGAGGATGCTCGACAGAACACTTGAGCCACGTTCACATGTTACATATTCTGCACGGAACACCGATGTAGAAGGCCATTAACGGACTCCCTCGCGGGTAGCATCCGTGATAAGTTGCTGGGAGCGGGGGAACTGTACAGATATACGCCATGCAATGGCGGATTATAATGTGGGCGGTTTGGGCGGCCGCCCGGGGCCCGAGGCTCCGGGGGGCCCATGCCACGCCGCCCACATTATAATGCCGCTGCGGCCCGGCCCCCCCTCGCCACTGCAGGCTCTTGTGACCGCAAGCATTGTTTTGCTTGCGGTCACAAGAGTCCTGCTCTTACTGTCCCCGGCTGTTGTGCAGCTGCCGGAGGTGTCCCGTCTTATCCCCCGGTAGCGCGCGCATCAGACAGCTCCCCGTGCGCCTGTGGCTGTGACTTCCGGCGCACGGGGAGCTCTGCTGGGGGATAGGACGGGACACCTGCGGCAGCTGCACAACAGCCAGGGGACAGACAGAGCCTACAGGACAGGAGAGGATCGACGGGGGAACGGGTTGTAAGGTGAGTTTTCTTTGTTTTGTTTTTTTGTTTTGTTTTTTTAAATCTGCCTGCACGGGGAAAAGGGGGGGGGGGAGGGGGACCATCTATAAGGGGGGAAAAGAGGGGGACCATCTATAAGGGGGGGGGGGAGAGGGGGACCATCTATAAGGGGGGGAAAGGGGGGGACCATCTATAAGGGGGGAAAAGGGGGGACCAGCTATAAGAAGGGGAAGAGGGGGACCATCTATAAGGGGAAACCAGCTATAAGGGGGGAAGAGGGGGACCATCTATAAGGGGGGAAGAGGGGGACCAGCTATAAGGGGGGGAAGAGGGGGACCATCTATAAGGGGGGGAAGAGGGGGACCATCTAGAAGGGGGGGATCATCTAGAAGGGGGGAAGAGGGGGACCATCTATAAGGGGGAAGAGGGGGACCATCTAGAAGGGGGGGACCATCTAGAAGGGGGGAAGAGGGGGACCATCTATAAGGGGGAAGAGGGGGACCATCTATAAGGGGGGGAAGAGGGGTACCATCTATAAGGGGGGGAAAGGGGTTCCATCTATAAGGGGGGGGGAGAGGGATACCATCTATAAGGGGGGGGGGAAGAGGGGTACCATCTATAAGGAGGGAAGAGGGTGACCATCTATAAGGGGGGAAGAGGGGGACCATCTCCTATAGGATTAGCACCCTCCTCTCCTGACATCCTCTGTGCTGCTGGGACGCTGCGACCTCCCCTATAAGATCAGCCCCCTCCTCTCCTGACATCCTCTGAGCTGCTGTGACCTTCCCTATTAGATCAGCACCCTCCTCTCCTGACATCCTCTGTGCTGCTCGGACCTCTTCTATAGATCAGCACCCTCCTCTCCTGACATCCTCTGTGCTGCTCGGACCTCTCCCATAGATCAGCACCCTCCTCTCCTGACATCCTCTGTGCTGCTGGGACCTCTCCTATAGGATTAGCACCCTCATCTCCTGACATCCTCTGTGCTGCTGTGACCTCCCCTATAAGATCAGCACCCTCCACTCCTGACATCCTCTGTGCTGCTGTGACCCTGCAACCTCCCCTATAAGATCAGCTCCCTCCTCTCCTGAAACCAGGTGGCAATATGTTTATTGGGGGCAGTGGAGGTGGGGTGGACAATGCTTACTGGGAGCAGCAAGGGACCAAACATTATGTTTATTGGGGCCAGCAGGGAGGGGAGGCAGGCAGTGTTTATTGGGGATAGTGTGGGGGGGGGGGGGGGGGGGGGAGGGGCAGTAGCGGAGTATATTGTGGGCGGATTGACGGGGGGGGGGGGGGCCAGGTTGGGTGGACAGCCCGGGGCCCAGAAGTAGCCAAGCGGTGCTGTCATTACAGCGCGGCACATATGCATACAGTTCCCCCGCTCCCAGCATCTTATCACAGATACAAAACACGTCACATGTTAATGCGGCCCAAGTGTTCTGTAGAGCAGTGATTTTCAACCTTTTTTGAGCCGCGGCACACTTTTTACACTTAAAAAATCCCGGGGCACACCACCAACCAAAATGGAACAAAATGACACTAAAACAGTACATATTATACATATAGTTAATAATATAGATTCTAAATGTATTTATACTCAACCTGGGCCTGTTTTCTTCTCCCCCCTGTGCTTCTCTCCTGTGCTTCTCTCCACCATACCTCTCCACCATACTTCTCCCCCCTACTTCTCTCCTGTGCTTCTCTCTACTATACTTCTCCCCCCTGCTTTTCTCCTGTGCTTCTCTCCCCCATGCTTCTCTCCACCATACTTCTCCCCCCTGATTCTCTCCTGTGCTTCTCTCCACCATACTTCTCCCCCCTGCTTCTCTCCTGTGCTTCTCTCCCCCATGCTTCTCTCCTGTGCTTCTCTCCCCCATGCCTCCCTCCACCATACTTCTCCCCCCTGCTTCTCTCCTGTGCTTCTCTCCCCCATGCTTCTCTCCTGTGCTTCTCTCCCCCATGCCTCTCTCCACCATACTTCTCCCCCCTGCTTCTCTCCTGTGCTTTTCTCCCCCATGCCTCTCTCCCCCACTTCTCTCCTGTGCTTCTCTCCACCATACTTCTCCCCCCTGCTTCTCTCCTGTGCTTCTCTCCTGTGCTTCTCTCCCCCATGCTTCTCTCCTGTGCTTCTCTCCCCCATGCTTCTCTCCTGTGCTTCTCTCCACCATACTTCTCCCCCCTGCTTCTCTCCTGTGCTTCTCTCCCCCATACTTCTCCTCCCTGCTTCTCTCCACCATACTTCTCCCCCCTGCTTCTCTCCCCCATACTTCTCCCCCCTGCTTCTCTCCTGTGCTTCTCTCCCCCATGCTTCTCACCTGTGCTTCTCTCCACCATACCTCTCTCCCCCCTCCCCCAGGTTTCTCTCCCCCCCCCTTCCTCCACACCTCCTCTAAGATGGTCGCCGCTGCTGTACGCCTCACCTACTGGCCACCCGTAGGGCCCGGACGTGCTCCTCCAATCAGCGGAGACCGGGAGCGTGGTGCGCTGCGGCGCACTACGCAACTGCACCCATTATAATCCGCCACTGATCGCTGCGCATTGGCGGGGAACAAAACACAGGGGCACCATAGTTTGGGGAACTTTCCCCGCGGCACACCCAACCATGTGTAGCGGCACACTAGTGTGCCACGGCACACTGGTTGAAAATCACTGCTGTAGAGCATCATTTTCTGGGGGTGTCCATTTATGACCTTCCACATCGGCATTCCATGTGGAACACGGAACGCGTGAATGTGGCCTTACTTAAGTGCCTGATAAAGCAGATTTTTTCTTGAGGCCTTGATGTTCCCCTCAGATCCTACAAAATGAAGCAATGTACAGCAATCTCTGTTTTAACTAAATTAGTTTTTTCTAGAAAAAAATTGGCTAAGATAAAAAAAAAAAAAAACTAAAAAAACCCCAACAACTCTCTATTGGTACATAAATGAGATGGCCCCGTAGCAAAAATACACAATGCAGACTGCACGGCACACTGTTTAACCTTCTTCTCTTCCTCGGTTGGAGGGAGGGCTGGCATGACTCAGAGGGATCATGATTAGCCTCTGGAGGAGAGATCATGACATCTTGAATAAATGAAGTGTCTTTCCTTTTTATTTCGCTACTGACCTTTGTCATGTTTTGAAAGGTATTAGAACATAGTGGAAAAGAGACAAGAAAACATACAGCTCTTCAATGTTACGGTAACCGTTCTAACTCACACTGAGTAGTTTAGAGACTGTGAAACAGCTGTGAGGTAAAATATACTCTTCTCTAGCTTAATCTACTGGGAAATTTCATTTTGGAAAGGCAGCAAGCGCAGCAGTTTCCACCGAAAAGTACATTAGGCTTCCTTAGTATATTCTGTGAAGTAGAATTCTGTTGTTAGCACTTCTGGTTTGTTTACCAAGCGCCCTGCTGTATAAATGCCAAGCCTCATGCACTGACCCATCCCATAAGCTAACATCCCTCAAAGCAAATGGCATCGGCTACGATATGAATACTAAAACATTATCATATTTACTTCACTCTCCCAGTTCCATTATTTCGATCTACCAGAGTTTTTATTGGTCTGGAACAAAATGGCAGAAATGAATTTTACGTATAGGGGTATGTTCACTGTAGGGAATATGTGAGGAAATTTCAAGCAGAGGCCACACGGTGGACTCCGCTTGAAGTTCCATCTGTACCATTGACCTAATGAATTTCTCAAACTCAATCCACTGTCCGCGTAAAGAATTGACATGTTCTGCTCTTAAGGCCCTATTACATGGAACGGTTATCGTGATAATCATCCCGTGTAATAGAAGGCAACGATCAGCCGACATGAACAATGTCGGCTGATTGTTGCTGTCGTTTGTCTCTGAACAGCGATATGCTGCTGTTGCTCCGTGGAATAGGAACGGTGGCAGCAGACCGCCCTATCCCCTATCGGCTGACCAGACGATCTAGCGATCAGTCGGGCAGCCCCCCCCCCGGCCTTATCTGTACTCACCCACTCACTGACGCTGCATGTAATAGCGACGGCAGCGAGCGGGGAACGAGGAGCAAACGAGTGATGACAGCACTCCTTTGCTTCTCTATGTCGCCCCATGTAATAGGGGCTTTACTCTTTCAGTTGTCTTCTAATTCAGCTATACATTGTCCATCAGATGGTATCTGGTATCTGGTTCTCCTGTCCTGAAAGTGCATATTTAGTGAATCCCCATAGAACACCTTTCCTGCTCTTGACAGTTTCTGTCACAGACAGAGGTGGCAGCACCGTGTCAGACTGGAAAGAACACAACTTCCTGCAGGACATACATCAGCTGATAAGTACTGGAAGACTTGAGATTTTTGAACAGAGATTTTTACCCTTTTAAGCCTCCATTTGGCATTCAAAGTGGAGTAACCATGCTACTCTGGCGCCACAGCACATTGTTATTACCCTTACAAATCTACCACCATTTATTGCAATCAAAACTTTATTAATAAGAGTCAAACAAGGTGTCTAGAACTTCCTAGCATTGCTGAGGCAGAACATGTACCTAATAACTTGTCCCGTACTGCTGTAAAGTATGCTAGGCAAGATAAGGCGTAAGGAAGAGAAAACTGTCTAACATGTCCAGCTCAGTGCGCCCAATGAATCTTTCAGCGTGTGCCATTGTGACATATTCTGTACAGTTTCTGCCTGTCTAATTTAGGTTTATGCACTCTAACTTCCCAACACTATTAATAAATATGGCCTATAGCGTGCACCCTCCATATCCACTTAAAGGGATTTAGCAACAACTGGGAAATTGGGATTTGCAGTGCATTTTAAGCTAGCTACGCTGCCAGTTAATCCTATGTTAATAATAATCATAGCCTACTAACATCTGTGAACTCCATAAAAAATAAATGATGTAGCCAGGTTAAATATACAGATTGCATTTAAGTGGATTTACCAAGCGAATAACTCATTATAATTGAGTGACAGAATCCCATATATTGTTAGAGACAGGAGCTAGGAATTACTGCTTCTCGACATAAGATGAGCAATGGAGCAGGTACAAATGTTGCATGCTAAATAATACCAAACATATATTTTAAGGCCAGCAAATAGAAATGGATTTCTGTATGGGCTTATAAATATTTCCACCCACACCTTCTGCGGGAATAAAAATACATTTTCTTTCCAGTCTAGGCAACTGGAACCCTAGGTGTTTCTATCAAGTCTGAATCTTAAACAGTTGTTGTAAATGGACTCTGTAGCCTTTCCAGAAGGTTTGTCTTTATAATGCAAATACATTATATCTGCAGGAAAAAAAAATCTATTTTACTTTTTTTTTCTTTTGTCTGTAATTGAGTTATGTTTCCAGTTGGAAGAAGTTTCTTTTAAACCCTCTGATGGAAGTTCTCAGGATAGACAGCTCATTTTTTTATTGTTATGGTGCATTTCCAATAATTCCTATGGTGTGTCTTACTGTGAATTAAAATGCTAATTTTATTTTTACTGTATTATTGTAGTTTATTTTTCTGCCAGGGTAAGTTATTAAAATCAAAAGTGAAGGGGTTTACAGTGCTAGTTCCCAAGACATCATTGTGAACTGTCATGTTGGTAACTTAGGGTTAATATATAGGAAGCGCACGGGCGCTGGGTTGGATACTAGGGTAGCTCTGGCGATGTTGCGGTAGCTAGGTGGGTGAGGGTCACTTGGGCACATGTCCCGGTAGCCTGGATGGTGTTTTTACTCACCCCCATTGAGACGGCTCTGCTTTTAGATAGCCTAAGTATACACTGGTGTGTTGGTGCAATAAAATAGACAGAGTTCAATGACTTAAGCAGAATGACATCTATTTACTCAGTGCTTTAGTGAAATACACAAAAATAGGTTTTCGTTTCAATAACAATAGGAGCAGACAGTGAATGGAAGAGAAGGGATTAGTGGGGTGTCTTGAGGGCCCTGTCTAAGCTAGCAGTAGCATAGCTGGGTTTAGTAGAGAAGTAGAAAAAAAGATCCTCCCGTTTACTGAACCGCCTAATGCCCTACAGTGTCGAGGTACCCGTCCTGGGATGGTAGTACGAGGCCCCAGGTCCCTGCACTGGGTTGAGCAAACTTCCCGGAACTTTCCAAGATAGACGTGCGTTATGCAGTGGAATATGTTGGCTAACTGCAGCTTTATTCCTCTGGGGTCGGTGCCTAACTGGATCCAGGTCCCTGCCCTGTACTGTGTGGCTAGTATCCCTGGCTTGGACAAGGTAATTCTGAGAGGATGTCCTTTTCCTCCTCAGGGGGTCCAGCACTGCTTGCTTTACATTAGAAATCTGTGTCTCGTGGTCGCTCTCTCTCTCTCTGACTAGAACTAGATAGAACTAAACTGAACTGAACTCCACTCCTCCCACCAGGAACTAGACTGATTTTGTAGGGGCATACTAAACTTCCCTGTGATTGGTGGCAGGCTGTGTATGTGAGAGAGAAGGGATAGGATAAGGTATAAAACAGAGGGAAAACAGTCTGCACCTACAACTGGACAGGAAGGAAACATGTGACAAAAGACAATTAGTAACATAGTAACATAGTTAATAAGGTTAAAATGCCTCCCTTGAACTTATTTATTGAATTAGCCACGACAACATCATCTGGCAGAGAGTTCCGCAGTCTCACTGCTCGTACAGTAAAGAATCTGCATCTGTGCTGATGGTGAAATCTTCTTTCCTCTAGACGTAGAGGATGCCCCTTTGTTGTGGTTACAGTCCTAGGTGTAAAAAGATCACCACAAAGATCTCTGTACTGTCCCTTCATATATTTGTACATTCTAATCAGATTGCCCCAAAGATGTATTTTTTTCTAAATAACTCCAAGTTTGACAACCTGTCTTGGTACTGTAACCCACCCATTCCCTTAATGACCTTTGTCACCCTCCTTGCACCTGCTCCAGTTCAGCACTAACCCAAAACTTTCCTCAGCTGTGCACATAACAGATCACAGAAAAACACAGTAGTGACACCTTGTGGGAAAAACACAGAATATACATAGACCACCTCCCACTTGGTGAACCTGAGAGAACTTTGCACAGGTGCTTAGGAAACTTAGTGCAGCACCTTGTGATAGGGCACTATATATACATTTATGTACAGATCCATAATAGGGCCCCCACCAAGCGTAAAGTCTCTACTGCAGGCATGCTAAACTCTGGCCCGCAGAGCCGACAGTACTCTGATTTAGGGTGGGTTCATACTACGAAATTCTCGTGGCAGTATTTCCCCGCGCCTTTTCGCCGGCTCCATAGACACCATTCTATGGGCCGGCGTATTCCGCTATCCGCCGAAAGAAGTGACATTGTCCGCGAGAATTCCGTAGTATGAACCCACCCTTATGTAGAGGTGCATTGCCTCTACATAAATCCCGTGCGCACCAGTGTGTGCTCAGAGCTGGCGTAGGTTTCCTTTTCATTTTTTGGCGAGAAAAATTATAAATTAAGCGGACCCAGGGTCCCCGCCCCCCGTTCCACATCCTCCACACCCCATCCCTGCCCCCCGGCGAAGCTTGCGGAAAGTGGCCAGATGCGAAAATATATTCGCAAAATGGCCATTTGCGAATAGATTTATTCACATCTGGCCATTTTCCTCCGAAAAATACACCTTATTGGGATGATAAATG
This sequence comes from Dendropsophus ebraccatus, assembly GCF_027789765.1. Lineage (NCBI taxonomy): Eukaryota > Metazoa > Chordata > Amphibia > Anura > Hylidae > Dendropsophus > Dendropsophus ebraccatus. Next base: position 88,863,346 of record NC_091462.1, read on the forward strand.
TCCCCCATCATGTTCTCTGAAATCCATTATATTACACACAGTACCTGTCATGCCTCCAGCATCTGCTTTCTACTGTACAGACTCCATCTAGTGGCTGACTGCCTTTATGTATTTTGTCCCTCTACTGTTACCATCCCTCCTCAGTTGAAGTGATGCACTCTGGGATAAAGAACCCCATTACCACACGGTAGTGTCTAAATCCCATACCGCAAAGGGACCTCACTGGGTGCGCGCACACAGCTCCCAGGCAAGCCCCGCCCCGGCCGGATTTCATTGGCTGCTCCACTTCGGGCTTCCTATCAGTTAAAATCAGACCCTGACGGACCCCCGACCCTAATCCGAGCGTTTAGTATTAGGGTTAGGGTTGGGGGTCGGATTAGGGTTACGTCCCACTGATTCTCATGTCTAACCCTCCCCACAGCCCCAACTCTAACCCTAACCCTCCTGATTAGCACCAACCCCGAGGGTTAGGGTTGTTGTGTGGGAAGGGGATAGTTAGATGATTTTAGTAACCCTAATCCGACCCCCTACCCTAACCCTAATACTAAACGCTCGGATTAGGGTCGGGGGTCCGGCATGGTCTAATTTTAACTGATAGGAAGCCCGGAGTGGAGCAGCCAATGAAATCCGGCCGGGGCGGGGCTTGCCTGGGAGCTGTGTGCGCGCGCCCATTGAGGTCCCTTTGCGGTATGGGATTTAGTCACAACCATTACCACACACTGTTGAGGTTTAGAGCCTGACTCTTTCATCCTCCCGTGTGGTCCCATTGCTGCTAAGCTCACTGAGTCACCTGTACTATCTCCGCACATATCCTCACAGACTTCCATGTTCAGTTGCAGCCAGCTGCACTTTTATGTAGTTTTTACCTCAGACTGGCTCCCTTCATGTTATGTACATGTTTCTACATATAGGCTATGTTTCAGCCATTTTGTGATTTCAATGTATTCTGTTTCTAGTATAGAAGCTAATGTTTATTCATGTTTTCTCACTATTATTTCAGTTTCACCATTTCCTACGATTCAATAAAGACTTCAGGATACAGTCTCATACAGTCTCAGTCATTGAAGAATAGGTAGTTTACCTGTATGTCAAACTGCACATACGCCACAATTGCAACGTGTAGCCAGGACAGAACAGTACCCCCTGAAATTCATTGCAATATACATTGTGTCCCTGAAATGTATTACATTAGACAATGGGCCCCCTTAAATTCATTATACGATACACACCATAACCCCTGTAATTCATTATAATATACACTTTACTTTTTGCAGCAACAATAATGGTTTTGCCTCTGTGTCCCAGTAGTACAAATCTGCAGTTATCTAAACTTTGTGCAAGTACAAAACAGGGTAAAACCCTGAAGAGGGTGCAGCACTGACAATGATTAAATATTACTGCTATACTGCTACTAACATTACCACTACAGACCACTACACTGCCTTGGGACAGTGAAACAGACCTGAAACGGCCTTTAACCTACATTTCTGTATCCTGTGTAACCCACTTGATATTAAAATAAAGGAAAAGTTGTTTCTACAGTGGTGAGTGCCACTGATCTGTGATCTTAAATTCCATAAAGACCATATAAGTGATTACAGTGCAGTTACATCCAGTGACTCATAGATAACGTCTTCTCCAGAGTCTTTCCCTTGTCTCCATCCAGTAGAGTAGCCAGGTTCCCCCTGTAGGTAGCTTTCCCAGTAGCCAGGTTTACCCCTGTAGACAGTAGCCCCAATAGCCAGGGCTATTGTAGTTGTTTGGGGGCCCAGTTCACAGCTCCGCACAGGGGCACATAATGCTGTTAAGATGACCTTGCTGCCCAGTGCTAAAAAAAAATCCATATTTCCACTCCTAGTTTGGGTTTAAAAAAGGATTGCCGTAATAGCCTTTTCTTTACTCAGACACTTTGATAACCAGAAAACCACCATAGCCCAGGGAATTATGATCTTTGCTTTTTATAGACCTGTTATTGTGTTTGAAGTTCTAGCTAGGTCTTTTATCCTTACTCTACCAAGTATTACAATGTTTCTTTATATATATCATTTTTATAGTTTTTTTTATTCTCTATAACAGAATAGAAATTCCAGGCACTCCGTCCGCCAGTCACAAAATAAGAGATAAAACAGAACATTTAGTCAGAGTTTCACATGTAGTGTACTTTGGTTATGTCAGGGAAAGAGAGGGGTTGGTAATACAATGGAAGATGTATGGACTTTCATTCACTATTGTACTTGATTAGTAAGTCAGTAAAGTACCTTTCAAGTCTTCCTCAAAGCTGATGTCACATATAGGGCAGTATCTTAGGATCATATTGTTACTTTTAAATAGATTTTGTATGTGTGGTACACAAGCCATGATTACAGACAATGCTTTAAAACGCATTGGTCATTGTACCTACGCACCTATGCGCAAAATTATATTTTAGAAGTTTCTTTAAATAAAAATGAATGTATTTTAACTGATTGTTGTACCAAAGAGCTGGATTCCCCTGAAAGGGATATCTACTTAAATTCAATTGTCTCATCTGAAATTGGCTCTGACATCTATTTTTTCCTATGTTACTATGTGTCCTATACACTGTATGTCATTTTGATGTGACATCTCTTTTAGGACCACATTCTACATTCACGCTGGCACATATACTCACCAGTGATGATCGGTGTCCCACGGCGCAGCTTATTTCCAGTGTTGCAGCACGGTTCAAATCCTGCCTGCGGTGACGTTACCCTTTTTCAGTCTCCAGGGCATTTGAAGGCCAGAGGTCATGCTCTACAATGCATCTCTATGAGAGCGCTCTCATAGAGATGCATTGGAGAGCGTGACTTCCAGGCCTTTAATCGACATGGAGACAGTAGAGGAGTCACAAGGGGTCACGGCCCCGCAGCACCAAAACGAGGCCGCGCCGCAGGACACTGATCATCAATGGTGAGTATATGCGCCAACACGCAGCAGGGGACAAATAAAAAAAATTGTAGATTGCTTCTTTAATAACCTACATGAGCTGCTGCCTTGGTGCTTCTACAAAGAAAGTTAGAGGTCTTCTAAGCCCTAATCTGGTACTATACCATTATACTGGATGGTTATAGTTTTCTGACTCACTTTAATGGAATGGACATCCAAAACCCACACCCAAACTGAGGACAGGAGAGGTGCTGTTTCTAGAAGAAAGTGGCCATGTTCTTCTAAGCCTGGAAAACCACTTTAAAGCTCCCCTCAATAGTAGATTAGGGACAACCTAGGTGCATTGCCCCCTGGGAAACATGAATATGCAAAAGAAGAGCCCATGGAGCCTCATTAAAGAGTCTCGAAACACAGGACTAGCCAGATATCCCTCCGGGAAGGACCTAGCCAAGGGGTGGCTCCAGTAGGGAAACCACAAAAATCACCATATTAAGTGGCCCTATAAGTCAATGTAATGACAAGGAAAAAACCAAGGCCAGGTATCCATCCACATACAGCTGTTTCGGGGTGTTGCCCTTCATCAGTGTGGAGCAGGATTCTGGCTTCCCGGAGGGATATCTGGCTAGTCCTGTGTTTCAGCTCCACGGGCTCTTCTTCTGCATATTCACGTTTCCCAGGGGGAATGCACCTAGAATTTCACTGCATTGAGCGTTTTCACTAGCAGCCGGCAGTGTTATCCTTTGGCTGGTCTCCCTGAGATCAGCGATCTGTTTCTCTCATGGCTCTACTAGGCATTGCTCCCACCTAGCCAGAACCCTGCTCCACATTGATGAGGGGCAACACCCCGAAACAGCTGTATGTGGATGGATACCTGGCCTTGGTTTTTTCTTTGTCATTACATTAACTTATAGGGCCACATAATATGGTGGTTTTGGTAGTTTCCCTACAGGAGCCACCCCTTGGCTGGGTCCTTCCCGGAGGGATATCTGGCTAGTCCTCTGTTTCAAGACTCTTTAATGAGGCTCCATGGGCTCCTCTTTTGCATATTCATGTTTCCCAGGGGGCAATGCACCTAGGATTTCACTGTATTGAGCGCTTTCACTAGCAGCCGGCAGTGTTATCATTTGGCTGGTCTCCCTGAGATCAGCAATCTGTTTCTCTTATGGCTCTACTAGGCATTGCTCCCACCTAGCCAGAACCCTGCTCTACACTGATGAGGGGCAACACCCCAAAACAGCTGTATGTGGATGGATACCTGGCCTTGGTTTTTTCCTTGTCATTACATTGACTTATAGGGCCACATAATATGGTGGTTTTGGTAGTTTCCCTGCAGGAGCCACCCCTTGGCTGGGTCCTTCCTGGAGGGATATCTGGCTAGTCCTGTGTTTCAAGACTCTTTAATGAGGCTCCATGGGCTCCTCTTTTGCATATTCATGTTTCCCAGGGGGCAATGCACCTAGGATTTCACTGTATTGAGCACTTTCACTAGCAGCCGGCAGTGTTATCATTTGGCTGGTCTCCCTGAGATCAGCGATCTGTTTATCTTATGGCTCTACTAGGCATTGCTTCCACCTAGCCAGAACCCTGCTCTACACTGATGAGGAACAACAACCCGAAACAGCTGTATGTGGATGGATACCTGTTTTTTCCCTTGTCATTACATTGACTGATAGGGCCACTTAATAAGGTGGTTTTGGTGGTTTGGCTACAGGAGCCACCCCTTGGCTATGTCCTTCCCGGAGGGATATCTGGCTAGTCCTGTGTTTCGAGACTCTTTAATGAGGCTCCACAGGCTCTTCTTTTGCAACAATTATGACATTTTTTGTGTCACAGTGGCCTTCACGTGAGGACAACGTTGCAAGTTTTCCCTTTTTGATCGCACCACAGTCCTCGAGTAACATAGTCATTCCTACCCAACTCTATTAATCAGGCTCAGCATGGATATCGTGACTCATTCTTAAGATTGTGCTGTATAAATTCTGATCCCTTGCTGTAAGGACATTTTAAAAATAACTTCATGTACTTTCTGGCCATAACTTATGTACACAAGAAAAGCAATTGTTGGGAACAAAATTCAGAAATTACATTCATAATAACCTTTTTTTTTCGGTCCATTAAACAGCTGAATGCGGCACCTTGTTGTAATGAAAACTCTGTGTGTGATAGACTAGTAATAATTTAGAGAGACTTTGAAAATAATGAGAACATGCAGTGTACTTAGGAGGGATTGCTGAGCTTCCATTGTCATACATTGCTGCCAAGTAAACGGCATATAACAGGGACCCCCGCTTTTGTAGAGCATATATGCTCAAACTGGTGGAAATAATTCCATATTATCTGGCAAATAACTTTCTTACTCTTCTTTAAAGAACAAAACAGCAGTTATCAATCGTCAGACAAGCGGGAAGGATAAAAGATCTCAGAATCAATATGGCAGATAGTGGCAGGTAGAGTACATGTAATCAATTTGTGACACCAATGCAAGTTTACTGACTATAATCTTCCAATTCCTTATGGACAGTGACATTTTTTCTGAAGGACAACCTTTCTTTTTTAGTTTTTCATGTTGCCATAAACATGAACGTTTAATGTTATGCTGTCGGCAAACTGGGGTAGTCATGCAACTTAAGGTTCCCATATATTTTTGTTGGCCGTACCAGCTGCTCACAGCGGATTTGACTGTCAGTATAGAGTGTATGGGGCTCTCCTGAGTGTATCGACAGATGATTGGGTCAGAGCTGTAGCTTACCCCTCCCCTCCTCATATAGAACATAGGAACACTGTGCCAAATGTTCCTGTGTATAAGGAGGATGGGAGCGATAGCTGTAGGCCAAACCATCATTTAACCAGCAGTTGTTGAAGGTGTATGGCGATCCTAACCTGGTGTTCCCTTATGAGCCCAACAACTCTTTTTGTTAAAATAATTGCATCAGTGGTGCAAAATGGAACAATTAAACCTCTGGACATTAGGGATCCCAAACAACGCTTTAATGATAGTACAGAGGAACTAGGCTGAACAGTAAAGATTTGGTCATAGTTCCTTTTAGCAGTTGCTTTTTAAATCTTTACTGTAATCTCCAGTAACTTTTGTCCTTAGACATGTCAAAGGTTACTGATCACATTGGGCCTCACCCTGAGACCCAATGTGATCCTGAGGTACAGATGGGGGAGTTCACTCCCTGGCCCCATTAGAGTCTATGGAGCGAATGAGTAAAATGTCGCTGCCAGCCAGGTGTTGGAGTGCGCTGCTGAAAACTTCCCCGGCTATTACTTACCTGTTCCCCTTGATCGTGAAGTATTCCACCACAGGCTTCAGGACCCCCGCTGAAAGGCATTTTCCTCCAAGTTCCAATGACATCACGACTAGGGAGGAAATGCCCAATTTATGTAAGTTACATATAAACACATTTAATTTAAATAAAAAAAATAATAACTTTTAAAATAAGTAAAATAAAAAAAATGTAAATTGTCTGTCACTGTAATCAAAATGACTTGAGAAAAATAGATAACATTTCAGTTTTATGAAAATGAAAAAAAAAAATTCCCCGTTCGCAGCATATTTTTGGGGAATAGTTATGTAATTGCAAAGTAGAATTACACCTCATATAGGTCTGTAGGTGAAAACAATGCTAGGGCTATAGCCTTTTAAGCACAAGGAGGACAAAACAAAAGTGCAAAAATGAAAATTGGCCTGGTCATTAAGGGGTTAACATGTAGTTTCAATACCACAAAATAAAAATGTAAAAATTTATTATAAAATATGTAAATTGGAATTAAAATAAAATCACAGAATAAAATGTACAAAAATTATTTGCTTTAACCACCAAGAAGAAACTGAATAACTTTCAAAATAATTAATTGAATAAAAAATTTAAATCTGTTTGGTCATGAAGTGGGGAAAGTGGGCAGGTTTAGAAGTAGTTAAAATGTGTTTGTATCACTTTTTCACACATTTTTTTTTACATTTATATTTGATAGTTACATACAGTATATGAAGTGCATGCCACATACTGTGCCTGTGCATAGTGTACCCTAATAGGCAATTACTAGAGTTCCCCCAAGTCATTGATGTTAATTGCATTAGAGTCTATAAATAAATGACTAGTATGCACGAGCTTAGAGGAAAGGGCATAAAATAAGTGCTCTATATACATTTATTGAATGTCAAACTATGTCATTGAAGAATAGGAAACAGCTGCGAATAAAAATGTGCTTATTCTAGACAATTACGGTTCAGACACCTACCATCTGATAGGCCAACAATGAGCATTAATGAAGCAGTTCTGTATTAGAGACTCAGCTTTAAATATTCATGTACAAGGATTTTTTTTCTAGCAGCGTTCTATAGAAATATAATTGGATGTTAGATATTCAGAACATGTCTTACTTTACAAAGGATTAAACAACAGGAAGGAAGGAATGAAGATTGGTACCTAGTGATATAGTGCCGAAACACTATGACGACTATATATTCAGAATGGTGGTGCTTGCCTATTTTTTTGTATGGTTCGAAGGATTTTTCTGCTTAAGGTGGGAGTTTAGAACTCCTATTTTAATTGGAGTTAATAGGGAGGGGTCCTCTTTTTTAGAGACTCATATATGGTGAGTCTTTAATTCTGGAGGAGCTGTCCTGTCCTGAATTACAGGTATTCTATTCCTTTGAATGGACACTTTGTACTACTTACATATGTAGTGAGAAGATTATGCGGCACTCATCCAGTATTGCAAAAAGTGTTGTTTTTTCTTCTTACATACCCATGCATACAAACAAACAAAAGCAGGCTACAATGGTTTCACGCTCAATCGGCGCTTCCTCTTGATGACGTCACGCTGGAACGCACCGCTGGAACGCAATTGACGTCATCAAGATGGCGGCGGCCGGCATTAATGCACCGGAACAAAGGAGCAGGTAAAGTATAAGATACAGACTGCAAAGGCAGTCTGTATCTTTATGAAGTCTATTTATAGATACAGACTGCATTTGCAGTCTGTATCTTATACTTTACCTGCTCCTTTGTTCCGGTGCAGTAATGCCGGCCGCCGCCATCTTGATGACGTCACGTGCGTTCTAGCGGTGCGTTCCAGCATGATGTCAACAAGATGGCGGCGGCCGACATTACTGCACCGGAACAAAGGAGCAGGTAAAGTATTAGATACAGACTGCAAAAGCAGTCTGTATCTTCATTTTGTCTATTTTTAAAGATACAGACTGCAAAGGAAGTCTGTATCTTATACTTCACCTGATCCTCTTGTTCGGTGCAGGAAGGCCGGCGCCGCCATCTTGATTACGCTACTTGCGTTCCACCGCTGGAACGCAAGTGACGTAATCAAGATGGCAGCGCCCGGCCTTCCTGCACCGAACAAGAGGATCAGGTAAAGGCAGTCTGTATCTTCATTTTGTCTATTTATGAAGACACAGACTGCCTTTGCAGTCTGTATCTTATACTTTACCTGATCCTCTGGTCCGATGTAGCATGGTCGGGTGCCGCCATCTTGATTTAGTCTCTTGCGTTCCAGCGGTGAAACGCAAGTGACGTCATCGAGATGGCGACGCCCGGCCTTGCCGCTCTGTATGACGGGAGCTTCCTGTCTCGCACCGGCTCTTTTCAAAAGAGCCGGCGCGAGACAGGAAAGTAAAAAGTAAATATTTTAAAAACGCAGGGAAAAAAATTATCAAATATATTTACAATTATTAATAAAAGAATTAAATACATCTAATTAGGGGGAATTTTTTTTTTATTTTCATCCATGATTGGTTCTCTTTAATTTCACCTGTGGTGGCACTGCAGGGAATCTGAACACTGCTAGGAATCTCTACAGAGTGTAGCTGATCGCTGGCTGTTCAACAGGAGGACTCTGTGTGATTGTCAAGGGCTCATCAAACAAGGATTGTAAAGTAAAGAACTTTCTTAAAGGGATATATCCACAGTACCTATTTCCTCTCCAGCCTGTATGTGATCACCAGAGGTGGTCGAGAAGTCAAAAACAGCCAAATCTAGTGAGTTACGTGTATCTCCCACAAAAAATTTTATTTGCCCCTTTTTAGATATGAAATAAAATACAAAATTTTTTCCTTTTAAAAATATTCAAAGATAGTTCCATGGCAGTGAATACAACGTAGGTAGAAGGAATTTGCTGAAATATAGACTAAGTATAAATATAGTGTATAATAACCCACCTTCAGAGAGACCCTCCCCCGCACCTGCAATCCTGAAGTCAGTAAGGGAGAGGTAAAAACAACTCCCACTAATTTATATGGGAGTTGTGTAAGCACCATAGCCTATGAGCTATGCTGTTTACGGCTAGACTAAGCCATTTGCGCAACTCCTGTTAAAGTCAATGGGAGTTACAGAAATTACATTGTTCTCCGGATTCAGCTGTTATCAACTACGACTGCAAGCCACAAAAAAAAGTCCAAAGGGGCTGGAGCCCTCGATCTAAAGATAGCTGAAGGTTTCAGAGGTGGGACATGCATCTGGGTACCCTTATGGTATATTTTGTAGATGTGCAATAAGTTCCCAAGACTTAATTAGAACAACGGCCGTTCTTGTCAGAAAGAAATGTTCTGCATTAAAATCAATGCAAACAGCGGCTGTTGTTTACACAATATATTGAACCATGGCTGTTGTTCGCTACGGCCCAGGAAATCATTGATATGTCTATTACTGTCGGCCCTTCTGCATTGAATGCAATGCAATTTTCTATGCAACAACGGCCGTTGTTTGCGTATTGTGTGAACATAGCCTTAGTCTGACTTGTGTTCACATACAGGTCAGTATTACAGGCTGCAGTATGCTAACTTATAGTCCCCTGTTTTGAATTTTTTAAAAGGGGCATGTTGGCACATGTTCACATTTTGTCTTCATAAGCATGTAACAATGAAAGGTGTTTTGCCCTTGGCATGAAAACTGTGCCGTCATATAGTCATCACTGGGAACATTTGCAACATTTGCAGTGCCTGATCCTAATGATATATCATGAATATTTAATCATTATTCAGATTAGCACAGATTTGCTGCCTGAAACAGCTGCCTCATTTCGCTTCATTACCGGAACCCCCTGGACGCCTGGCATCATTGGCTTACGCTTCTCAGCTTAAACTCTCAGCATAAATATAACTACAAGTCCCATATGCAGGCAGAACATCAAATCATATCAAACACTGCAAATGGGTCTCTAACAGATAGGCAAAAGTTTAAAATCCGTCATGACCAAGTAGACTTCACTACCGTAACATTATTGGTTTTCGGAACATACCATCTACTCCATCCTTCTGTATAGCGGGTATAAAGGAGCCATTACAGCCACTAATGTTCTTGAAGTGAACCATGGATGAAATGGCATGGTGGTGGTTAACGTAGCTATCTATAAATTCTGGGATTATGAAAAAAGTTCTTATGTGATGAAAAGTGATGAGAGAACTTGATGAATTCGGGTTCTTAAAGGCTGGACCAGTTTGATGCAGCCCTAGGACATGTTTTCCATGATTCCCTAGGGCTGCATACAACTTCTCCAGCCTTTGGGAGTCAAATGCCGAGAGTTCGGACAAACTCGGACATTTGGCAAGTTCGCTTAAGCCCCTATTACATGGGGCGACGGAGAGGAGCAAATGAGCGCTGTCAGTGCTTGCTTGCTCCTCTTTCCCTGCTCACTGCCGACGCTATTACAACACAACTCTATTGCACGCATCCAATGTAGTTCTACTGTAGCTCCTCCCAGAAAACACCAAGCAGCAAGCGAGGTGTGTGAACAATGCAGAGATAGATCCGAACGATCCAAGGACCTCGCAATCCAGGAATACAGCAGGAGTGTGTATAGTGAAGAGGAGGTTTACATGGCGTAAGACAATGGCCGTTCTGTGACCCGGCTGGGTTACAGAACGGCCGGTGTCAGAGAATATCATCCTGGCCAGTACTGCAGTACCATCTGGATGATCTTCATTTCTGATTAATTGGGATGCGGGCGCATTTGTGTGCGCTCACATCCCAATTCACTGCTACACACAATGGAGCGTGCAGCCGAAACCGCACACCCCATTGTGTGAAGTGACATGTCTTGTGTGGCCGCTATTCAATGAATAGTGGCCAGAGAAAACTGACATGTCAGTTTTACGTGCGCCCGGATGGAATCCAGGCCGGAGCGTATACTATGTGAATACGCTCCGGCCGGGACTCCATTCATTCAAATGCAATGTATGTTTAGCATAAATCACAGCTGTTGTTGCAGTTTGCAACAACGGCCGTGATTTCTGTAAAACATACGTTGTGTGAACATGACCTGAGTGTGTATGTAGGTTGACCCTTTTGGTCTTGCCTGTTACATATACAATGGTGCCTTGGATTACGAGCATAATTCGTTCCGGGACCGCGCTTGTAGTTCAAATCACTCTTAAACCAAAGCAAATTTTCCCATAAGAAATCATTGAAATGCAGACAATTGGTTCCACACCCCAAACATAATGATTTTTTTCATTCTGAATAACATGTAGAACAAATGAAACAAACATTCAGAAACAGCAGAATATGTGATATTATAAGTTACTGTACAGTAATGGAGAGGATGGGAAACACAAGGACTGACAATACCCTGTAGACCTATTGCCCATACTGTACATTATAAATACTGGCAAGTTGTACATCTATTATGTACTTTAGCGTTGTCAGTTTAATTTTGGACATAAACAGAATATTCTGCTAATACATTCTGTTTTCATACACCAGACTGCATATATTTTTGTGTTTCGGTGACATTTATAGATTAGCTCTCCCTAAGTCATTTGTGGATAGCAATATCATTAGTATACAGTAGTTTACTATGCCATGAATGCAAACTGGCATGGCAGCACAGAACACTGATGTCTATTAATAAGCAACTTTTCTTGGAGAAATCCCATTAGCAGTTTTCTGCACAGTTGAGATCGGTCTCTGGCGTGTACTTCTCTCCAATGTTTTAACCACCGCAGCCATCAAATTAATTGCCGCAGACTGTAGTGAGTACAATGCGTCCGGGGTCTCAGGCCTCACAGCTATGTGTCAATTTGTCAGCATCATTTGCAGAGGTTGGATGGTTCCGCACTGGCTAAAGAAAAATGAGGTTGCCTATTACATCCGCCTCTGTCTCACAGGAAATACTCTAGCTACAGCCGCTGACATGCATACAACTTATTGAAATAATATCAGTGATCCTTCCTGTAGCATGGTGGTCACATGGGTGCTTTTCATTTAGGAGCTTTCCAATGTTATATACGCCAACGTAGGTGGTGACCTATTGATTTGGAATGTGACTTTCTACAGGGTGGAAGCCAAGGATCCTATGCCTGCCAAACTGCAACCACTGAGCACAATACGAAGCATTACAGAGAAGCCAGTGAATAGTAATGAGACTCATCATATAAATGTATTCGTAGAAAGCTCTAATTATTAGAGAGGGACTCTGGGGGTTTGACTGTTGCTCCCCTGTTATTAGCCTTCCACTTAGGACTGACAAGAACTACCACTAAGCTGATGACAGGGAAGTCTAACATTACTCACACTATCCTATGATTATGTACAAAGAGCTATATTCATATATCAGAGTATTCCAATAACCAGTAGGATTCATATATATGAAGCATGTGGTTGGCTCTTTGTCCATGTTGAGGGACACCAGAAGGCATTGGCGTAACTACCACTGTAGCAGCCATAGCAGCTGCTATGGGGCCCGCCACTTCAGGGGGCCCCGTTGTCCCTACTGCAATACACTGGGCCTCCTGAGCTGTCTTCATTAGCAGCACCAGGTGTCCAAGCGAGCCTACCTGGTTCTCCAAATATCCCTTTAATTGCAAGCAATTGCAAAGACTTGGTCGGGAAGGGGAGGCCCCATCACATGTTTGCTATGGGGCCCAGCCATTTTTAGTTACGCCTCTGCCAGAAGGGCTATACAGGTAAAGTGCTTACTGGGGCGCACCCTCACTTGATACTGCCTTGTCCTGACAGCTAGTTGTCTTCCAGGACCAGCACAATTTTCTTTATGCTAAAAAGACCAAGCTTAATTTTTGAAATCTATTTAACAATCAAACCTTCCAGTACTTATCAGCTCCTGTATGTCCTGCAGGAAGTGCTGCAAGAGAGTCTGACACGGTTTTCTCTATTGGGAGACTTTTATTAAAATGCACTCCTGGTGTACGCCACGGAAAAGGGGCAGATTCTGCCCCTTTGCCATAGCATACGCCAGTCATATCCCCCAGCCTGATGGACGGACAGGGGCAGGGCGGAGGCGCAGTCTCCTATGGGGCCTCATTTTCAAGTTTACGCTTGGAAAACGGTGTAATGCAGGTGTCCCACCGGACTCACTAAGAGGCGTGCACCTCTAAGTGACTTTGGTGGGGTAATTGGGGCGGGGCCTGATTTAAGAACGAAGTATGAGTACGCTAGTCTTATTAAATGTCCCTCCATATGTGCTATACAGCTTACTTAGGAGTATGGCTACATTCATTTATAGTATATGTCAATGGATCCTACATGATCTGGCTTTCCAAAAAAAAAAAAAGAAAAATAAATACATGTAAGAATGTAGGCTTAGGAAAAAAAAGAAGAAATTATCTCTATATATACATTTCTATATATATATATACTGTAATTACATCTATGGATCAGATGTACATATATATACCAGGCTATATAGAGGGGTCACATGTAACAGCAGCGTTGTCCTCTATCTATAAATCAAAGATGAATTTTTATGAACTTAGTAAAACCATGAGCTGTTTTTCTCCATATATTCTCACTTGTCATCACGTGAATGACACTCGCTTTCTTTTACCTTGTCCTTTACATTCTAACCAACAAAAGAGCTATATTCTAAAGCATCTGTTTTATGAACTGAAAATATTATAATGTAACCTGTAGAGCAGATTCCTCTTATTCCCTTTTCCGTACAACTCTTTGAATCTCGTATTCTGTCTCGTGCTGCTTTGATCTTTTTTATCTGTAGCAAAGAAAATGTGAACAATATATTAAAATAACAGAAGGCATGCTGGGAAATGGAGTGATGAACTCCCGTCTGCGGCATACATAAGCGGGAAGTGTTTCTCCTTGATAAATACTAACCTCCAGTTAATTGCTAAGAGCAAAACTCAATTTTCTTCCCGACCTCCAATAATGGTTCCGTCAAAACTGCTAATTCAAGTTTGCCTTGTTTGTTAAGTTTTCATCTTAAAAGTTAATGAAGCAACTTACAAGGACACATTAGTAAGGCACATGTGTTATCCTGTCTGGTGCCAAATATTTAGCAAAAATATTTTAACATCTAAAAAAAATGTTAACATCTCCTTAAAGAGAACCAATCGCTGTGCATTATCTATTGTCCCTGTATCTTTCCCTAAGTCTGCTTATAAAGATACAGGCTGCCTTTGCAGTCTGTATCTAATTATCTAATACTTTACCTGATCCTGTGTCCCGCTGCTGTCCTGCTCCATTGGGGGCCACCATCTTGGCTATGTCAATGCAACGCACAGCTAGAATGTGGTGGCGTCACCAAGATGGCATCACCTGACGGAACAGAAGCAGGACAGAGGGCACATGGATCTCCTGCTCCTGGAACATCACAACCCGGTTGATGGACTACAAACAGAATAAAAGACTGATTGGCTGACCGTGCAATCCATCAGCTAGGTCAGGTATTTTACCCCAAGTCGTGACATCATTGGAATTTGGAGGAAAATGCCTTCCATCAGGGAGAGGTTAATAGTGGTTGTTTATTATGTTCCCCCCTGTCCCGCTGTGAAATTTTTAAATTGGCAGACTATGTTTCAGCATACGAAGCCATTGTGGACAATTGGATGCTTCCAGCTTTGGGGCTACAGTTTGGGGAATGTGCTTTTCTTCTCCACTATGACTGTGTCTCATTGCTCAAAGCAAGGTCAATAATGTCATGGTTGGGAAAATTTAGTGTGTAAGGTCTTCACAAGCTGCATGGTGGAATGACTTCAACTCCAGCCAACACCTCTGGGATGCACTAGAATATGGATTGTGAATCAGTCGTCCTATCTAACATGTAACCTTACAGATGCTTTACTGGATGAATAAACTGGATACATTTCATCAGAGACCTCCAAAATCTTGTAGACAATCTTTCCAGAAGCTGTTGTAACTGCAAAGAGGATAGCAACTCCATATTACTGCCAAAGGGATGTCCTAAAAGCTCCTCTAGGTGGAATATGGAGCTGTCCCGAGACTTATGTCCATATATATGTATACATTAGAGATGAGCGAACCTGGAGCATGCTCGAGTCCATCCGAACCCGACCTTTCGGCATTTGATTAGCGGTGGCTGCTGAAGTTGGATAAAGCCCTAAGGCTATGTGGAAAACATGGATATAGTCATTGGCTGTATCCAGTTTTCCAGACAACCTTAGAGGGACTCGGTTCGCTCATCTCTCTTATACATACATATAATGTTTCCTCAATTGTTAAAAATCTGCAGCCACCACCGAGGAACTATACACTGATGTACAAAGCTCCATTTATATTCAGTATAAGCTACTAGTGGTAGTTACATGTAACCTAAAATATATAATTTTTTCAGACTAAAGACAGAGCTCCATGTGCAGAATTTCAGACCCAAAAATGAAGTTAGGCTGTAATATTAATAAAGGACTGGTGTCGATGGCGGAGTAAAACATATTTTGAGCTTTGCTTTAGGGTCTTGTGAGTTCTGCACACACCTTGGCTTACAAAAATACCATTATTCTTGTCTCTAGTCATGACAACATCCATCATGTAAATACCCAGGTCCCAGGGTATACACATGGAAGCTTGAATAATAATAGCTACATTGACTATTTCAGTGGTTAACAGTTTTTCAAAAAGAGAAGGAAAGTATTAAAATGAAGCTATACTATTGTAAGGCCTACTGGGCTTATACAATTCCAATAACAGATCAGTGTTACATTGATATGGTTGTGGAACCAGTGGCATGGCCATTTGTAGGATCTGTTTTTGAACACAATGGCAGGCCACAGGTCACACTCGTATTGTGAGCAGCCTGTGTCAGCTTAATTTACTTGTGACCTTGTGGCCTACAGTGTCTCCAGACTTGTTTCCTATTGAGTACATCTTGGAAGTTATTGGTCAGCAATTGCAATGGAAGCTGCCAGCAGTGAATCTTAATTATTTGCCTGTCCATGTTCATTCAGCAGGACATTGCTCAGGCAATCAATAATAACCTCATTGATAGCATGCCAAGGCATATAAGTGTTTGTATTTCTGTGCACGATGCTCATACTCAATACTGAATAAATCAAGACGTTTACAATATTAAGTTTCCATTTTTCTATCACTTTCTTATCATTAAAAGAGTATTCTGGCCACTTTTCTTTTTATAATGCTGGAGCAGGAGGTCGCCGGGGGAGATTCTTGGTTCTGAATTACTTGCGGCATGGTTTGATGACGTCTGCATTTATTTTGAGATTTAGGGTAAGAATAAGAAGTTTCTTATTTTCTATACAACAACAGATAGATAGATAGATAGATAGATAGATAGATAGATAGATAGATAGATAGTAGAAATCTCCACGGCACTCCGATATAGTCAAAATAAACGTGATTTATTTCATAATGAAACAGCACAGCAAAGTGTCAAATAGCGACGTTTCAACGACCTCAGTCGTGTTTTTCAAGTGTGACAACACTCCAAACATCAGATCCTCTTATACAGGTGAGTGAATGAATACAAAACAGTGATTGGTGCACTAGTGCACGTGACATGAGTTTGACAAACAAACATCTTATTAGTATAAAATAAATTAAATTCATGTGTTTAAGGTACACAATTCATTGTACAAGTGTTCAGTGTGAATTAAAAAATGAAAAGATAAAAAAGAAGCTCGAGCCAGACGGCGAGTCATTCATAAAGTTCATCAATGAGTCCATAATATTGTAGTAAACAAACAAATTGATTGTAGCGGTTGCGGCTCACCACCGATTAAGTCAGATCAAGAACCTCGGCAGCTATGCGCAGACTGCGCTGTGTAACTCATGATCACACCCATCAGGTATGAAAGCCGGTATGTATATTGGGAGTAGTAGTGTTTAGGGAACAAGGTACTTCAGACAGCTCTGTGTGGGATCGCATCACCCCAGTACACACTTGTGTCCGGTACCGCAATCTCACCATTGTAAGCTGACTATTCCCGTGTTCCTCACTACAAACACACATCAACGTGTGAACAGTCACAAACAGACCTTGTAAAAGCATTGACACGGTACTAAGGATGGATAGGGAGATTAGCTTCACCCCGGACCATATGGCTTCTCCGGTACTGCTTCCTCCCACCGTTCTGTGACCTCTCCAGGCCTCTTCCCGTGTACTGCTTCCATTAAAGGTAATACAGCTACAAAACGCTGCTTCTGAATAGTGGCTGTAGTTATTAAAGAAAATCCAAGTAGTAGTTTGTATAGTTCTTGCCTCGGTTCATCTTTACTCACATAGGTGGTGAGTCAGCCCGCCGCAATCCCAGAGGCGATCCCAGACAACTAGTTAATGAGTGTTAATCATATGTGACAAAAATGGATAGGGATACATTATTAACCAACATACACAAGAAAGAGAAACCACCACGTATACCCTTTGTGTCCACATACACTCATCTTTCACCAAAAATTGGACAGATCATAAACAGACACTGGCCCATCATCAAACGTAGTTTCCCTGAGATCATTGAATTTCAAACTCCCCCGCTCCTATCATACAGACATGGTACCAACTTTCAGGACAAATTAGTTAAAACTGATGTATCGAAAAAGAGAAAAGACACACAGACTTACCTTGCAAGACGCAAGCTAGGATGTTTTCCTTGCTTGGGTTGTGTGAGCTGCAAATATATGGTGAAAGGCTCCAGCTTCATACACCCTAAAACACAACAAGAACATAAGATTAACCACTACCTTTCATGCAGATCGGATCATGTTATATACATTTTGTGATGTCCGTGCAATAAAATTTACGTGGGAGAAACCACAGGGGAATTTAGAGTTAGATTCACACAGCACAGATACAGCATCAGGAGTAAAAAAAATGGATCTCCCGGTGTCTAAACACTTTACAGAGGTGGGACATCGGGAGAGTGATCTAAAATTCATGATTGTGGACAAGGTTGACATGCCTACGAGAGGAGGGGATAGACAACTAAATTTAAAAAGACGTGAGTTACAATGGATTTTTAAAACTAACGCATTGGCCCCAAATGGTTTAAATGTGGAATACAAGACCTCAAAACATATGTTAAGGTAGAAGATGTACATGATTGTGTTTTCTGTTCTCTGCAGTGTGTCCCGAGTGTGAAGTATAAAGTATACAATAGAGTTTCTTGGAACTAATTTTTACTTTATATTACAGATAAATATCGAATTTGAACAATGGATTACGGCGGGCTGACTCACCACCTATGTGAGTAAAGATGAACCGAGGCAAGAACTATACAAACTACTACTTGGATTTTCTTTAATAACTACAGCCACTATTCAGAAGCAGCGTTTTGTAGCTGTATTGCCTTCAATGGAAGCAGTACACGGGAAGAGGCCTGGAGAGGTCACAGAACGGTGGGAGGAAGCAGTACCGGAGAAGCCATATGGTCCGGGGTGGAGCTAATCTCCCTATCCGTCCTTAGTACCGTGTCAATGCTTTTACAAGGTCTGTTTGTGACTGTTCACACGTTGATGTGTGTTTGTAGTGAGGAACACGGGAATAGTCAGCTTACAATGGTGAGATTGCGGTACCGGACACAAGTGTGTACTGGGGTGATGCGATCCCACACAGAGCTGTCTGAAGTACCTTGTTCCCTGAACACTACTACTCCCAATATACATACCGGCTTTCATACCTGATGGGTGTGATCATGAGTTACACAGCGCAGTCTGCGCATAGCTGCCGAGGTTCTTGATCTGACTTAATTGCTGGTGAGCCGCAACCGCTAAAATCAATTTGTTTGTTTACTACAACATTATGGACTCATTGATGAACTTTATGAATGACTCGCCGTCTGGCTCGAGCTTCTTTTTTATCTTTTCATTTTTTAATTCACACTGAACACTTGTACAATGAATTGTGTACCTTAAACACATGAATTTAATTTATTTTATACTAATAAGATGTTTGTTTGTCAAACTCATGTCACGTGCACCAGTGCACCAATCACTGTTTTGTATTCATTCACTCACCTGTATAAGAGGATCTGATGTTTGGAGTGTTGTCACGCTTGAAAAACACGACTGAGGTCGTTGAAACGTCGCTATTTGACACTTTGCTGTGCTGTTTCATTATGAAATAAATCACGTTTATTTTGACTATATCGGAGTGCCGTGGAGATTTCTACTATATACAAGTCAATTCGTGGTCTCGACTTCCCGCAGGCACCCAAACATACCCCGGGTGGTGCTGCTCCAAGATACAGATTAGATAGATAGATAGATAGATAGAGTCCAAAAATATAGCGGCACGTCCAGTAGTGAATAAAGTGAAATTTATTTGCTGAGCAAATAAATTTCACTTTATTCACTACTGGACGTGCCGCTATATTTTTGGACTCTATATTGCTTTGTCTTGAATCGGGCGGTAAAGAGCAGGCACCCACCCTCATCTCTAGTGCCGTGGAGTATTTTTGAACGATAGATAGATAGATAGATAGATAGATAGATAGATAGATAGATAGATAGATAGATAGCTGGAGCACCCTTTATCATTTCTTTTGACCCTGTGTATATTTAAGAAAAAAAATACTATAACTTGTATTTTAATAATTTAACCTCTTTACAATCATGCATGCTGTAGGCCTTTAGCTTGCTCCATTAGGGTACATTCACATTGCAGAATCTGTGCGGAGATTGGTGGCCTCTGCTTGAAGTTGCGCCGGTCCCATATACTCAATGATATCTGCTGGTGGATTGCGACGTCCGTCCAAAGAATCAATTCTTTGGGTGGACGGCTGGATCTGCCGGCAGATATCATTGAGTCTATGGGACCAGCACAACTTTAAGCAAGTGTTTGCGTGGATTCCGCAGGGTGAACGTACCCTTACAATAGAACAGGAGTTAGTCAGATTTCTGGTCACCAGAGACAACCAGTGGTTTGTAATCATGTTTGTCTTCTCTTTTGCAGGTAGTCTATATAATGCTCAATATGCACTCATGTAGTGAACATCCTTGAAGAGAGGGGAATATAGTGTCAGAACCTCCGGTTTCCCCCCCATAACTGAAGCTTCTATGTGCCATTTTAAATCAATTAAAGGTGGTTTTTGAGTGGATTTCAGCATTGAATGTAAAAAATATACTGTAATAATTAAAATGGCCTATGGCTGTATCCATGTTTTGCAGGACTCCCCAGGACTGCATCCAGCTTCTTCAGCCACCTATATTCAAATGATGAACAATCAGACTCAAGCATGCACCTATCGCGCTCATCTCCAGTGACAGATATTCAGCATATATTCAGATAGCAGTTTTACTGTAAGTACAGCGTGGTCCAAAAGTAGGTGAATAGTATGTGTAATAGGGTTATGAAGGGGGAGATTTATCAAACATGGTGTAAAGTGAAACTGGCTCAGTTGCCCCTAGCAACCAATCAGATTCCACTTTTCATTCCTCACAGACTCTTTGGAAAATGAAAGGTGGAATCTGATTGGTTGCTAGGGGCAACTGAGCCAGTTTGACTTTACACCATGTTTGATAAATATTCCCCTTCCTAACCCATACTGTCCACCTACTTTTGGACCACCCTGTATAATACGCCATTAAATTATTGCTAAGAAACCTTAAAACAATATTACTATGAATATTGAATGGTAAAGTACATATAGCACCAGGAGTGGTGACTCAGAAGACAGAGAAAAGCCTGAATCATGGCAGACCCAGTAAAAGAACAGAGCAGGTGACTGCAGCAATCCCTGTGATCCCCAGAGACAGTCTGCACCTGACAACTTCCAGTCCTCTGTTAATAAATGTAGCAGGGGGGGAGGCCTTACAACGCTATGTCATTCCAACTAGATAAGGATGACAGTAACAATTGTGAAATGATGATAAAAAGGTTGGAGAAATTTTCAACTCTAGAACACAAACTCCTAATGTCAGTATAGAGGGGTAGAGGAAGAAAGAAAAACGTGTACTCACCTGCCGTCAATCCCAATTCCATTCCTATAGTGCCAGTCCCTATTGTCTTCCTGTTCTTCTCTCCACAGATAGAATGTGTGCGTTCAGCTAAATACTGACTGAAACAGCTCCCTGCTGTGACCAATAATTGTGTGCTGCCCGCATGGAGAATATGTGGAGTGTTCCTGGCAGCTGGGCAAAGTCTGTAGCATGGACACATTCACCATGGACCCATGCAACTTTTGTACAATTGTACAAAGTTCTTGACTCCAAGATACACTTAGGTGAGGTGTCTGAGTGGTGTGTACATAACAGGGTGTGCAATACAAGCAGTCCACACACATATGTAATATTTATTTTATATAATTTTTTTCAAATTATCTTTCTCTCTGCTACAAGGTGCCATGGCTGCAGCGCTAGTGACACAGACAGCTTCCCCAAGTATTATAACTATTTTAATGCTAACATGTGTTAAATAGACATAAGGGGAGGCATGCAGCGCTAGTTATATGTAACTGTGTACATACCAGGGACCACATGCACGTGTGCAGTACAGCGGCTTCCTTTCCGTCCTGTATAGAGATGATCGAACAGGACCATCGGCATTTGACTCCTGCTGCCTTCCTTTTCCATAGGCAGGTGGAGACAGCCCCAGTACCGCCTGGAAAACAGGGATACAGCCTAGGTAATAGGCTGTATCCCTGTTTTCCAGGCTGTACTCGGGCTGTCTCCACCTTCCCCACAGAACGGGAAGACAGCGGGAGTCAAATGCCGATGGTTCAGGTTCGTATGAACCTGAACCTTGGTCCTGTTCGATCATCTTTAGTGCTGTACTGCGCATGAAGACGTCAGATCGCTGACGTGATGAAAGGCCCGCCACTTGGTGAGTGTTGTCAGTCACACCCGCAGGGGTGTGATTACAGTGCTGGCATGCCTGGTGACTGATTACTTGGCCCACAGACAATACCGAGAAGACTAGTTGACCTGTATTTTCATACAGCGCAGACATTTTTCAAAGTAAGTTTGCCGGTTATAGCGGGCAGGGACGCTGGCTACATGTACTGTATATGTTTGGGAAAGGTGTTGGGTATCAGCACGTGTGCTTAGCTGTACACTCATTGTTTTGCTGATTGGTTCCCTTTAATTTTGTTGTGTATTCTTGACTATGAATCACTTGCGGTCTGGTTTGAGGTCTGAACTTATTTTGACATTTATGGTCCAAATAGTTTTAGCATTATGAAGTTACAGTACATAATCTCAATGCTACAGTCCATCCATTCAATCTATAACCTGCTTTGTCTATGTGCTTTTTAAAATGGATAGAGGCTTAGTTTGTTTTCTAACTGTAATAGGAGTATATTTACAGTTCACAAAACACTGACTGTTGGTATATATATTCATATGTCCATATCCTTCCCGTTCACCATTTCAGGCCATATGGTGTGTACAATATTAATGCAAAAAAAACATTTTTATTTAGGTCTATGTACATTTGCATTTCTTTTTACAGATATTTTTATCTTTGATATGCATGCTTAACACTTAGTATTTAGGCAATGTATTGAGATGTCAAGCAATATGCATTACACATAATCACATACAATAAGAAAAATATTTACCCTGATGCGTCACTTCTGAATACCGATGTCTTGTATATACAATAGTCTTTAATAATGTTTAATCATAAAAAGTCATATATTGTTACAGACAATGGAATAGAAAAAATTATTTGTACATAATCGTTCTGCATCTACTTATTTACATATTTACAATGGAGATTTAAAGGAATGGAATGTTTTCACGTAGTTAATACACTTTAAAAAAAGAGCAGGAAGGAAAATCGGGAGCAGGTAGCACAGTATAATACTAGGAATACTATAATACTAGATTTTAATTTATATTTTAAAAGTTAATACCCTGATCCCCCGTCCTATAGGTTACTGGGCTACACTTTATCCATGTCTGTTCATTTCTATCAGAGTTATGGACAGCTGAACACAGCAAGCTTGATGGTTTCTGTAGCCCTAGTTACCTGTCTGTTTAGTCACAGCTTTAGCGGCCAGCAGCTTTATCACCAGGCATTACAGGGGCTGGAGGACCCCTCTTTCTGGAGTGAAATCTCCTTCGATTTGACATCTGTTACATATCCTGTACATATGCTATAAATGGGGGGCAATAGTAAATTCCCTTTACTGGGGAAACTTCTTCCTATACCACAGTGTGAGCACCATTCTTTGGATAATTCTGACACTGATATATATATAGTCTCTAACCCACTATGTCATCTCATGGGATTAACTCTTTAAGACCCATAAGAAGTCACTAAGGGGGTACAGAAAGGGGTCATGCTGGGACCCAGCTGAGTACCGCACTGCTCCCGGCAGGGACTGTTGCTATTACCCGGCATGGCCCAATTGGGGCTCCAGCTAATTCACCATTTAAATGTCGTTAAAACACAATCCCTGGTCGTCTAGTGGTGGGATCGCCCCCCCCAAACACACACATACACACAAGGATGCAGTCTGTTTGCCATTGCACAGTTCAATTGGTGTCACAAAAAAATAAGGGTTCATGAGGGTCTGTAGGTGAAAAAAAAGCAATTGCTATGGCTTTTAAAACACATGAAGAATAAAACAAAAAAGCAAAAAAATTTTAAAAAAATTTAAACGTGAAATTGAAAATTGGCCTGATCTTTAAGATTTTAAGGGGTTAAATGGTTTTGCTTGTTTTATGCAAATAAAGCCAAGTTGCTATGTAATGAAAAGTTCTACAGCTTTGTAAATGACAATTATTCTCTAAATCTGATTGTTTCTTGCTTATTTAGGTCTAGTGTAGAAATGGGGAACCTGCGGCCCTCTCGCTGTTGCAAAACTACAATTTCTTTCATACCTGGGCAGCTAAATCTAAACCTTTGGCTGTCCAGGCATTATGGGAATTGTAGTTTTGAAACAGCTGGAGGGACAGAGGTTGCATATCCCTGGTCTTGTGTATGAGAGAAATACTATGTCTTGTGTTGCAGAAGTGCAGAGTGAAGTCCAGTAGAGCCAACCCACTCAGTAGAGCCATCCCACTCAGTAAGCATATTCAGAACGAGTTTGAATTTCGTTCTGATGATGTAATATGAAAATGACCATGTAACATGAATATAAAAGGGAATGAAGTATCAAGTCAAGGTCTATATTGTAAATGGTGGTTCCATGACAGATTCTACACTGGAATCCCAGCTGGACGTTGTCCCTCTAATTTCTAGTAAGCATCAAATATGCAATTATTAAAGTACTACTTATTACTGAAGTCTATACAGCTGCTAATAAGTACAGCAATGAGAGGGAGCCATCCCCATATATTTAACCATTACATTGTTTGCTATTTTTGTGCTTCTTTTTTTGGTGAAAGCTCAGAGAAACTGAGGCAAATCTTCCTGAAAACAGAAATCCAATGAGCAGCTTCATTGTGTCCTTAGGCAATTTTTATTCATTCACCACAATGCTGTCATCCATGCCAAAAACTACGGGTACAGATGACTGCAGAGGGAAAGATAGAAACTGAGCCAGCAAACTACTTTATAATGTTTTCTTCTTCAGTTAATACAGAACAATGAAGAAACTGGACACAATTAATATCTATTATTCTGCAATCAAAGCCATTAGAAAGCAGGCCATATTGCAAAAAGCCACCAGGGCTCAGCTTAAAGGGGTAGTACGGTGCAACACATTTATTCACTAAATAACACACATTGCAAAGTTATACAACTTTGTAATGTGTGTTATTTAAGTGAATGGACCCCTTCCCTGTGTTCCCCCCACCTTTGGAAGTGTGGTGCATTATACTCACATAATTAGCTGCTCAGCCGCAATTGGCTTAGCATAACTATGCTCAGCCAATCGCTGGTGAGCAGCTGATGACGCGGCAGAGGGGGGCCGGCATGAGGGAGGGCATAGGAGCAGGTCTATATCTGCCCATCCTATCACTAGTATATGCCACTTTCCATCCTCTGCAAGCCCCATCTCTGTGTCTGCTTTTCCAGTGCTTGGCCCTTGTGTCAGACACTGCATAGTGCATTTACATCCTCTCCAGCAGCCACAGCCCGCACAGCTCTGGGAGTCGGGTCGTGACATCACCATGTTATCCAGGAAGTGAAGCCTTGATGCAGTAGTAAGTGCAGGAAAAAAAGCACTTTATAAGCATTTCTCATAGTAAGTGTATATTTGTGATTTGTATAACATTTGGGGGGCAATACATTATACAATACAT
Source organism: Dendropsophus ebraccatus (assembly GCF_027789765.1). Classification (NCBI taxonomy): domain Eukaryota; kingdom Metazoa; phylum Chordata; class Amphibia; order Anura; family Hylidae; genus Dendropsophus; species Dendropsophus ebraccatus. Next base: position 88,888,623 of record NC_091462.1, read on the forward strand.
TAATAAAAAATTTTGCCGGACTTCTCCTTTAAGTCCCCAGAATCATTTTCACTGGTGGACACTCAGTACTTGTCACACCACATTTTAACTTGTTTATGTATATCTCTGAAAAAGGTTGAATGATTCCTACTTACTTGTCCACTTTCCCAGTGGTATCATGGATTTGAAATATTTAGACCTCCTTCACATGCAGGGACATAGCTAAAAGTTCATGGGCCTCAGTGGAAAAGCTTTCCCTTCTCTCCCATCTATTGTCTTATAGATATTCTGTTTTTAAATATAACATTTTTTATTGGAGACCTAAAGTGACTCTGTACCCACAACCTGACCCCCCAAACCATTTGTACCGTCGGGTAGCTGCTTTTAATCAAGATCTGTCCTGGGGTCCGTTCGGCAGGTGATGCAGTTATTGTCCTAAAAAACAACAACTTTTAAAATTGCAGCCCCGTGCCAAACTGGTGTGGCCTAGAGTGTCTGTGTCCTAGGCCTACAACACCTCTCCTTTCTTCCTTCCTGTCCTCCTAAAAGGATTTCTCCTATTCATCACTTGTCTAAGCGGTGCACATGTGTTGGATTGTTGAGGCACATGTGCAATTTTCAGACAAAAGATGAAAAGGAGAAATCATTCTAAGGGCTTTTCTAAAGATGAGGAGGGCGGGAAGGAAGAATGGAGGGGAGTTGTAAGCCTGGGGCATGTGTACTCTACGGCAATTTGACACAGGGCTGCAAGTTTAAAAGTAGTTTTAGGATAATAACTGCATCACCTGCCGAACAGACCCCAGGACAGATCTTAGATTAAAAGCAGCTATCCGACGTTATAAGCATCTTGGGGGACAGATTGTTGGTACAGAGTCACTTTAAGCTGTCATCAGAGGTGTCTGGTGGACGTGGTTGATACCTATTTGAGAGAAAGGGGTTAACACACAGCACAGCTCTTATCTTTTCTGATCCTGTAGTTTTTTGTTTCAAACATAATGCACTAAAGACTGCAACAAAAATCATACAGAAAAGTTTTGGTGCTGTAATGAAGGTGTATGGGCAGGGATGTCATCAGAAACACCATTACTAGGATGCTACATTTGTGGAAAAAATGTAAACACAATGGGGGAGATCTATCAAACATGGTGTAAAGTGAAACTGGCTCAGTTGCCCCTAGCAACCAAATAGATTCCACTTTTCATTCCACACAGACTCTTTGGAAAATGAAAGGTGGAATCTGATTGGTTGCTAGGGGCAACTGAGCCAGTTTCACTTTACAACATGTTTGATAAATCTCCCCCTATGTATTAAAGGGAATCTGTCAGCTGCAATTCACGTTCCACACTACTGATACTGTTAGATAGCTATTAGATTAGGGCGACACCTGGATGTAGAGATGAACAAAAATGCTTTTATTACAGTATATAGTAAAAAAAAAAGTCAAAGGGGCTTTCCCAAGCTCCTGAAGTGCAACAAGCTGTAACACCTCCTTACTCCCCCTCCCATACCTGACCCTGCCCGGGACTCAGCTTCCAGGTGTCAATCAAGCAGGGAGCCGGGAGAGAGGAGACATTCCTGCCCACAGCTATTCAGAAGCTTGGGAAAGCCTCTTTGACTCTTTGTACCAGAGAATAAAAGGATTTCTCTACATCCTGGAGGCACATCTGGATACATGAAAGGTGCTATGTGTCTCCTTGACCTAACAGTTATCTAACAGTGTCAGCAGTTTGGAATATTAATTATAGCTGACAGATTCCCTTTAAGGCAAATAAACAAATAAATAAGTATATATACATAATTACATTTAAAATTCATATTGGTTACACCAGGTTTGAATTTTTTTTTTTTTTTTTTTTACAATTAAATACCCTGTTAGCAAATTCGGAACTAGTAGATGGTGATCTCCCATTTCAATATAACAGGAGAGCAGACTCTCTTTCACTTTGGAGGACTCCGGTAGAGATGAGCGCATGCCTGAGTGCATGCTTGAGTCCCTAGTAGAAATGAGCGAAACAGGTTTGGGTTCGAGTCCATCCGAACCCGAACGATCGGCATTTGATTAGCGGGAGCTGCTGAGCTTGGATAAAGCTCTAAGGTTGTCTGGAAAACATGGATACAGCCAATGACTATATCCATGTTTTCCACATAGCCTTAGGGCTTTATCCAACTTCAGCAGCCACCGCTAATCAAATGCCGAAAGTTCGGGTTCGGATGGACTCGAGCATGCTCCAGGTTCGCTCATCTCTAGTCCCTAGGGTTGCATCCAATTTCTTCAGCCACCGGTATTTAAATGCCGAATGATCAGACTCGAGCATGATCTAGTTGTGCTCTTATCTAATATCTGTATGTTATACACACACCTTATTGATTTCAATAGTAACTGAGTAATACTTTTAATCCCCTGTGGTGGCACTGCAGGGAACTGGAACACTGATTATAGCTGATGACTGATCGGCTTTTACTACTTTACCTTTTACTACTGAGGCACATTTGTAACTAAAATTGGTTAACCAATATGGATAATGCTGGGTTTACACGGAGCGATAATTCGCCCGATCGTACGATTAACGATTTTGAAGTAACAATTTTTTTTTTATAACGATCAGCGTTTAGACTGTACGATATATCGTACAGAAAATTCGTTTTGCGATCGTTTTGCAATCGCTTAAGCCTATCTCACACATAGGAAAAATCGGTGAACGACTGTTTACACGGAACGATCAGCGAATTTTTTGCGAACGACGAATGACGATTTAAGAACCTGTTAAAAGATCAAAATGAACGATTTTTCGATTGTTCGCCGCATTTACACGTACGATTATCGTTCGAATTCGATCGTTATTGCGAAAATTCGCCCGATAATCGCTCCGTGTAAACCCAGCATAAGGATCCATTTACACAGAAAGATTATCTGACAGATTATCTGCCAAAAATTTGAAGACAAAGCAAGGAACAGACTATAAACAGAGAACAGGTCATGAAGGAAAGCCTGAGATTTCTCCTCTTTTCAAATCCATTCCTGGCTTTGGCTTCAAATCTTTGGCAGAATCTGTCAGATAATCTTTCTGTGTAAATGGACCCTAACAAGGCCAGCTGTCAATGCACCCTTACATTAGTAGTGCCCTTTAATGATTCACGGAGCTTTAATATCTTTGTCACCTATGTGTATTTGTGAAATATGGTTCTCTATGATAGACTGGCTCAGCTGCCATAAATCAACACAAAATACACTTGAGAAATACATTTGGACCAGCTGTGAAAAAAAATAATTCAATAAAAGAATCAATCGTCATTTGTTTTGCTGTGGCCATGGCAAGTGCACAAATAAGGAGCCGCGGGATAACAGTAGCCATATCCAAATTAAACTCTTTTTTATGAGCAAAGACACTTTACATTCACAGTGTGCAGAAAGTGCGAGCTGCCAAAATGTACCAAAAAGGCAGTAAAGTTGTTGTTGTTTTTTACACTTAAACAAGTGTACAGCAATGAAAAGCAATCCAAAGTATGATAAGCCAAAAGATGTCCTTGGCAGGGGGTTCCACAACTTTAGTTACAACCACATTACTATGATATTCACCATGGTGAATATACAAGGTTAGTAGAAGTCACTTTTTACAGCCGTTTCCTCAGCTCCCAGAGGAGACAGGAACAAGGTGGAGCAATGGTTGACCACTACCTGAAGGAGGATCTGTGCCAAACTTCATCCTGATCCTGCCTGGTGGAAGGTCTTCTGCCGGTCGGACAGAAACAATAAACCTCCGCCTGAAGGTTTCACACAAGATAATATAGATGAAAGGGTTGATGCAGCTATTAGCGTAACCCATACTGATAGCCACACAATAAGCATAATGAAAGGCAAGGGTGGGCTGCTCCATGACTAGTTGAATTATCTGCAGCACGTAAAACGGAGCCCAACAGATGAAGAACACCAAGCAGATGGCTATGGCTGTCCGCGTCACTTTCTTCGTCCTTATCCTGGAGCTCCTTTGAGCTGTGAGAGCTTCCGAGGAAGCCATTTTTAGCAGAATTCTCCTATACGCTAATGAGATAACAGCGAATGGGATGGCAAAGGCCAAAAAGAACTGATACAAGGTATACCAATAAATATCACTTTCTGGATTGGGTAGGGTGATGCCACAGCCCAGAACTCCACCAGGAAGCGAAATAAGTCTAGCGTACATCCATACTGGAGTGATACTTAGAAGGGACAGCACCCACAAGATGCAAATGACCATGATGGCTATAGGTGGCTTCCTATACTTTGCTGATGTAAATGGGTAAACCGTCGCAAGGTATCGGTCTATGGACATGGCTGTGAGTATATAAGTGCTTGTAAACTGACTGTTGGTATCCAGCGCTGTGATTAGTGTACACATGGTTTCTCCAAAATGCCATACACCATTACCAAGGAGCTGATGAATCAGAAAGGGCATCCCAAGGAGAAAGAGTAGGTCTACCACTGAAAGGTTAATGATAAAAATATCGGGAACACTGCTGGTACACCGGAATTTGGATTTCTTGAAGACGGTATAGATGACAACACTGTTGCCAATAATTCCAAGCAAACAAATGATTCCAAAGACAGTTGGCATTATTACATTGGCGTAGGCGACATTGCCACTGGGATCTGTAACAAGAAGGACATGATGTTAGAAAACTATACTATAACTTTATAATATTGAATGTGCACATTTTGTGTTATGTAAGCTAGTTTTACATACATACATTCAGATAAAACTTGCAAATCAAAATAATAATTCATTTATATTTCTAAGGATCTATTCACATAAGAAAGACAACTCTATTGATAGGCACAGCACCCCTAATGCTGGGCCATACCCTACTACAGGAATACTAAGCTCTCCATTCTAATAGTGCCGCAGAAACCTACTATGGGGTCCATGTGTCCAAAATATGGAAGGAATCTTTCATTCATGATGGGACAATCCATTTAGCCGAAAACAGGAACGTATTTGAGAAGAGTTAACAAAGGACATTTTCAGATGGCGTCCATACCAATATCTGGTTACAGAGAAATGTCAGGTGGAATGGACCTGTCATGTCCCAAGAAATGGTTTCATAAAAAGAGAACTCTGAAATGTAAAAATCTTGGGCAGGCAGGGGGTGGGGGAAACATAAAGAACTATACTTACTCGTCCCTGTGCCCCCACAGCTGCCCTACTCACGGACTCCCACCGGCTTCTTGCAACATCACAACTTGGCTGAGAAATGGCGCTCAGCAAGTCAGTGATGGACCACGGATAGGAAACCGCTGCAGTCACTGACTGGCTGAGTGGGTATTTCCTACTCACGGGTAGCAGATCGTGACAACACAGGAACTGGAGGAAAACAGGAGATCAGAGTCTGTCAGAATATTGGTGGTGTTGTGACTGCGGCAGCACAGGGACAGGTAAGTATAATTCTTTATTATGTCCCCCTCACCCTCTCCCCACTCAGGATTTTACAGTTTTGTTCCTTTTAACTGGCATGATTTCCTGTGAACAACGCAGATTGTTGACCCAGAATATGTGCCGTCTGCCTTGATCCCTCTTACCTGCTCTTGACATGCCTCTACCTAATCCCTGTAAGCAGTACCGGCTCTTCTGTGCTAGACCAGGATTACACTTTACTGTCTGACTTATTGGTGCTATTCCAGGAGTCACCTAGTCTGCAGGGACAGCTGCCCACACTAGGACCATGCTTTGGCAAGCCTGATGCCCTCAAACAGCAGTCCAGCTCCCACATCCTAGAGTGGTATAAAGGGTGAAAACTTAGCTAGACACTGCTCCTCCGAGTGTCCTGGATCTAAATTGGTTGGGTAGGTGACGGTATATATTTTTCTTTTGTTAGTGTTAGTACCATGCACAGGTGACATTTTCTAGACAGAAAAACTCATGACATCTACTGACAGCTGTGAGCTGGTGCACAATGTACAATGATATTTCTAAAGAGCGAAATGGAAAATTCTGCAGCAGAGCTACCTTTGCACTATATGACATTTGTTGGTTACAACATTTTGATAAATTGACAAATTGATATACTATATGTATGAAATTGATAATTCTTATTCTAAGAGGGGAAAGCATGATACAAAACATCTCAGCATGGCCTGGGGCGATGGTTGCAGGTGTTTGGTGCAGCTGGTGGACTCTAGCATTTTGGAGCAACTTGTCACAAAGGCCAGGAGTGGTAGAACCCAGCCCCGGACACACGGGTTCGGACATTGGTAGAACTGGTGTGAGATTAATCCCAACTTAAACAATGGTTTAACTTTACTTGGAAAAGCTTCAGTGCAATACACAATATAACAAGAAAAACATTTCTAACAGGTGCTAGTGAAAAATACAACAATACTTCAGACTTTTGAGGCTGGAGGTAGTAGAAGAAGTAAAGACTTGTGTGTGAGGGTAGTGTATGGGCTGGGTAGAAGCTCTTGTCTAAGCAGTAAGAGTACTATTCCAGGATGTAGGTTGAATAATATACTTTTGATGTGTCTCTATGGCCTGTGTCAGATACACTTTAGAGGTCATATATAACATAAATATTTTTGAAGTAAACTTGTTCTTTTTTTAAATCTGTTTCTATTTTCTTATCACAATTTCTTTTATTTAAATTATTTGTTCTTTATTATAGGGGCAGCCATCTTGTCTGGGCTGTTTTAACAGCATTTAGAGAAATCCTATACAGCAAGCCCTATGGACCATAAGCACAATAGACAGGATGTGTCCCATTTAAAGATGAGTGCAACTCGCGCATACTCAAGTCTGATCTTTCGGCGTTTGAATACTTGTGGCTGAAGAATTTAGATGTAGCCTTACAGAGCCTGAGAAAACAAGAATACAGGCATAGGCCATAGACTGTATCCATGTTTTCCCAGACTCCAACATCTTCAGCCCATGGTATTCAAAGGCCGAACAATCGGACTCGGAGTTGAACTCGTCTCTAGTTCTGTTCAGATGAATGAGAAAGGCTTCTGGGTGTACTCAGTCACCTTTTATGAAGGTAATTCCATCACCTGTTATCTATTTAGTGGTGTCACCTCTCACTGTACTCCTGTCTGTGATTATAAGGAGGACACTGCTGGGAAGTCATCTGTACAAAACAAGAAGTCTCAGCTTAGTTTTAGAAAAAAGGAAAAAATAGGAGGGCACTCACCGTTAAAATTTAACTTTTATTTCGTATCTTTAAAAATCGTCCATTAGGTCAGGTACGAGGACGCCAGCTCCGGCGTGATTGTGAGGGGCGTGACAGCTGTTTCACACGTGATTCGTGCTTCTACAGACGCGTCTGTAGAAGCACGAATCACGTGTGAAACAGCTGTCACGCCCCTCACAATCACGCCGGAGCTGGCGTCCTCGTACCTGACCTAATGGACGATTTTTAAAGATACGAAATAAAAGTTAAATTTTAACGGTGAGTGCCCTCCTATTTTTTCCTTTTTTCTATTCGTTGTGGAATTATACCTACTTAATTTTTCAATTAGGAGTGAGCACCACCGTAAAATAAATTACACACATTCCTTTGCCTGCATCATTTATGTTTCCATGTGCTAACGTGAACTATATGGTAGTGCCAGCTACAGTATCTTACTCGTTGTCAGCTTAGTTTTAGGCCTACTGGTCAGAATCGAAATCGAAGTTTTCAGGGTGATTTTAAAACATATATTAAAAAAAAAAAAAATCACCAAAAATTTAGTATAACATAAATATTTGATTTAAACAATAGGTCATTTTTGGATGAATGTGAGGTTTTTGCACCATATCGAGACACAATACTAGTACATTTATAAATCTCCTCCAGTGTAGGATCACAGGACTCCCTTTGTCACGATAAAGTGCTTGCAATATACATCACTTAGTTTTACTGGTTCAACCTAGACATGAGCCTTTTATCATAATCCAAATAGCAAGAGTGCTTTACTTATGGCTTCTTCTGCCTTTTGCCGCTATATCACTATTGCTTTCTACTAATACAATAGGTAAGTAGGTTTTATTGAGCACTAAACTGATTTAAACTGATATATAGAAGTGCTCCCATCCTGAAAATGATTTATTCAAAAGTATATTCTGCATCCTTCTATATTCTTTAAAATCTCCTCCAAAGATTTTTTTTTAGACAATCTGGGAATAATTGAGCAAAGACCCATGGTGGCGCAGTGGTCAGGACTCTTGTGGTCCTGGGTTCAGACACAGCCAACATGTGCAGGGAGTTTGTATGTTGTCTCTGTGATTTTGATGGTTTTCTCCTTGAAGCCAAGAATAACAAAAAAATATACTGACAGGTTGATTTTGAAGCTTAAAGGGGTACTCCAGCCCGGGGGTATTTTTAAGCTATGGCAGGGGAGGGGGTGGCTATAGACGGCGGCGGTCACTTACCTCCCCCGTTCCAGCGCCGGGTCCCGGATTGCGCCGCCCCGTACACCCAACCCGCGGCTGCTTCCTGGTGTGAGCTGCGGCATGAGACGTGACGTCTCAAGGCAGCTTAGCAATTCAGCGGCCTTAGCAGAGTCCCGCCTCAGCCGCTGAATGGCTGAGCTACCTTAAATTGTCACGTCTCATGCCGCAGCTCACACCAGGAAGCAGCCGTGGGACGGGTGTATGGGGTGGCGCGATCCGGGACCCGACGCTGGAATGGGGGAGGTAAGTGACCGCCGCGTCTATAACCACCCCCTCCCCGGCCATAGCTTAAAAATACCCCCGGGCCACAGTACCCCTTTAAATGGTAAATCCTAGTGAGGACAGGGGCCAATGTAAAGGATAACAATCTATGTACCGCACCATGAAATATGTTACATTTAAATTATTTTACAAGATAATTTGTTGACAATATGGAGCAATTCTCTTGCCCTCTCCGCATAGTTTATTATGAAGGCAGTCTATATCCCATTACACTAATTCTATGTATATTTATGCCATTGATTATGACTGTAATTACCTCTATAAATGCTGTAGGAAGATGGCAGTTCTCTTACATTGGTATAAGAATACAGCAGTTGGTAGACTGAAGATACTCAAGTACTTGTGTCTGCAGAGCTTACGATCTGATGTCCATGCTATTTATGCAGGAACCAATTTAGAAAGTATATTCACCATTTAAATGTGCCAATATAATGTATGAACTGCCATGCATCCCATATACCCCTATACCTCTCTATCACCTCTTCCTTATTACCATACCCTATTCCTTACCTATCCAATCTTCATCAAATGTCTTGTATTATTGATCTATAAGTCTTCACTATTGATGCCTCTGTCCCATTAAGACAGACGACTCAGTGATTTAAATGTCTCATTTGACTAAGGGCAATGATTTTGGGAGCCCAGAAGTCCCTTGTTATCCCTAGTATACACAACTAAGCAGCTAGTGTTATCATACTGGGTATCTCCCCATAGCTGTAAGTGAGAATGTGAATTTCGGTTTGTTCCGTCCTCGGGAATTTCAAATAAAGCTGAAAGGTTCTTCTTTAACAGCAGATCTCCTTTTCTGAAAATCACTGTTTATATATGAATACAGTGCCATATCATTGGGGATGGCTGGAAGGGGAAGATGCATATTTATACCAATGTCAAAATTTCCTTTTGCTGCCATAGCCCTAAAGTTAAATGCCTGGTTGATGCAGAATGGCTTGTTGTAGCCCCCTTCTGCATACTCAGTACTAGGAACTCCCCCTTAAAATAAGTGAGGACTAGGGAGAAGAGAACCCAACCATCTATACATATCAAGGTCAACAACAAACTCTCTCTTGGTTATTAATATTTAGATAGCGCCAACATATTCCGTAGTTAGTGGGGGTTACATCTGTAGACAAAATCAGACATGACAGAGATATACATGTAACCATTAAGTCAAGCACAAGCAGTGAAAGCCCTAGAGCTTACAATCTATAAATTACCATCACATGCGGAGCAAGTGACTGCTGCCCAATGCTGAGGAGCAACTGTCAGCATTTTATATGGCATGCAGAAAATTGCAGTAAATGGGAACTAAAGCCCAAAACAGATCATTTATTTTTTTAAAGAATTGATTCCATTCTCCTCCCGTGCCAGCACTTCCGCTGGCCGTTACTTCCTGGTTCCTCATAAACATGTGACCGCTGGAGTCAGTCACAGACTACTACATTGTGATGTCTGGGTCGCGAGGGACCAGGAAGTAGATACCGGCATGGGAACCAAGAAGCATCAGGACTGGAGTGGAATGGGATCAGTAAGATGAGTATGACATCCTTCATTATTTTACAACATTCTGAGATGCCTAAAAAAAAATTTAAGTGGCCGGACATCCCCTTTAACTCTAAAAGTCTTACTTAACAAAACTGCTATGTATAAGTCAAGTGATCCTGTATTCGCTGTGTACGGTGTATTCGGTGATCCTGTATTCACATATAACCACATACAGTACTTGACTTTCTAAAGCTGGTGTATTAGTGATCTCCAGAAAATGAGATCTGCTCTTGAAGAAAAACCTCTCATCTTCATTCGGAATTCCCAATTGAGTAAATCATTGTGCGTTCGCACCGAAATTCACATTCTCACTTACAGCTATGGGAAGATACCCTATATGATAACCTAAGGGATTCTCCTCAGGATAACAATAGCTACTAAGATGTATATAATAGTGACATGTGTTCCCTTATTCATTGTCCTCAGTCAACTGAGTCGTCCGTCTCAACGAGGTGAAGGCTCCAATAGCTTTACTATTATATGTCACTAATACATGACATCTGATGAAGGTTGACTGCATAAGCAATAGAGTATAGTACTACAGAAGAGGTGATAGAGAGGTATAGGGGACAGAGAGAAAGTAGGATACATGGCAGTTTGTACATGATATAGACACATAGCAAGTAGTGAATATACTTACTGAACTGGTCCCAGTATGAATAGCATGGAAATTGGATGGTAAGCTCTGCTGTCACTTGTACTTGAATTAACATTTCTTTTACAGTTTAAGATCCATGATAAAACGTATCATTTGCAAAGAGAATTCTCTACCTGCAGTCCCATGTAAAACATAGGATATCATAATGAGTTAAAACAAACCTCAAACTCCTCTCTGCTACATTCTGTAAGACAATTGGACAAATGAATCTCCACTGCCCCTGCAATGCTCTGCACATAATATAACATCAGGAATAATACAGGACTGTAGAAATGCAGATCCCCCTCTGTGCCTGTATAGGACAATACAGAGATAGGCATAGGACAAGCAACACAGACTGCAATCCAATCCATTCATGCAACTACCTACCAAAGGAAGAAAAGTTGTGAAAAATCTGGGAATTATTATCCTGCAGACTGATCTCCTCTTCCAGATCTGCAGGAAGCTCCATCTTCTCTGGTCTGGCACCCTTCAGCCCAGTTTATTGGCCTCCTCAGCTGGCATTGCTCAAAGTCCCTGTTAGCTGCAGTAGCCCATTGCAGGAGCAGGCAGAGCATGTGGAATCCAGCATCTCTGCTTCTAACCTGCTTTCCCTAGAAGCTGCTGTGCAGAATATAGCACAATCTGAGCAGTGATTCCGCCTGCTCCTTGCACCACCCTCTGGCTAAAGTGACAACATTCCTTAATAAAGCAAGCTGTCATCTGGATAGAGCATGAGTGTCTTCAATGTATCACAGCCCAGGAAAGAGGCGATCAATACAGATTACTGCTGCTACTAACATCCAAATAGTCCACCTTAAAAAAAGGGAATTTTATGCTAAAAGGTTGGTGCATCCACACTGCCCAGACTCTTAGATTCTTAGAAGCTGCATGACTATGTGTTCTCCTTCAGCTGTCAGAATGAATCAAGAAGCTGAAGGGGGCTCCTTGAGACCCAACAGGCGATAAGCTATATTATCTTTGCACTTTTTAAAATCTTTTCAAAGTACAAACAGATTTCGCCGTTCTCGTTGCTTTTTGATGGATCCCTTTTAATTAACCATGGCAGTTCCCAGAGGCGGCGTGTGACAGTTCAAAGGCTCCTGTACTGTTGCTTACAGGTAATTGGGAGCACAGAGGAAAGGGGCCAAACGGTATTTTCTGCAGGGGGTACAAGGTACGTCAGCAATGGTATAGCAGGAAAGCAGAAGGGGGTATAGAAGGAAAATTGCACTGGATCTGTGAAGGATTGGCTGCTATACTGAAATCGTGAGGGTATTTGATGTTCCTATTAGCTTTGCATTTAATTTCAAAGATTGCTGTAATCAATTGGTGCCTTGGGACCGGAGCCGATGATAACTTGGATTAACCACTTTGTCTTTGTGCTGTCTCTTTAGCCCTGGAGTTCTAAGTGTAGGAAAAGGCTGGTAAAGATGGGAAAAGCTCTTCCCGTTTCTAAAATGAGCTAACCCTGTTTATTAGTTAAATGGTGCTACAAAGCACTTGATAGTTAAAGTGACCCTCCACCTTTGGACAGATGTACTCATCACACTGCACTTGAAATGGTTGAGATCATAGAGTAGAGTATGACTCAGGCACGCTCAGCAGCTTCTTCATTGTAGCAAGGATTGGATGGGTGGTACATATATAAGAGAAGGGGATCTGCAGATTCAAAGTATGCTCAGAGCCGTAGCTTCTGGAAGACTGTATGCGTTGATCACCGAGCTGACTGGTGGGAGGAAGGTAAGAGACCTCCAGCAGTCAGTTAGAACGATCAGAGCTCTGCGTTGAACTCACTTCATAGCACCCTCTAGCGTACTAATACGTCCTTGGTCCTTAAGTGACAGGCTCTCTAAAGGGGTCCTTAAGGGGTTACAAATTATCAGCCACCGTCCGTGCATTGCTCATTGCTGCGTGTAGTGGTGAGCAGCTGATGGCTGATAACACTCTAAAAATAATAAAATTCATACTTACCTATTCTCCCCTGTTGTCCTGCAGCCTTTCCCTGCTCACTGCTGATGCTTCTAGCCTGGTCTCTGAAGTGAAAGGTCACTCAGCCAATCACTGGCCATGGTGGTGTCTGTCTCAGCCTGTGATTGGCTGAGCAGCTTGTCACTGAAGAGACCAGGCCAGAAGTGTTAGTGGTGAGCAGGGAAAGGCTTCAAGACAACGGGGGAACATAGGTAAGTATGAATTTTATTATTTTTTATGAATAAAGCACGGGCTGCATGGACATGGCTAACGATATATACCGTATTTTCCGGCGTATAAGGCGACTGGGCGTTTAAGACGACCCCTGACTTTTAAGCAGATTGTTAGGGGTTTGCCTTATACACCGGAAAATGTTAACTGCTGCCTGCTGCTGCGGACAGGCAGGGGTTAACTGCAGCTAAATTTAGAAAAAAACTAACATATAACTCACCTAGGGCCCGTTCCCTGCCTGCGTGCGCCTCCGGTACCGTTCCCAGTGCAGGCAGTGTGACGTACACTACATGCGCCGGAGGCTTCGGCAACTTCTGGCTCCTCTCTCATTCTCCCAAGCGTCTCCGAGCCTCTCCGATGAGACGCTCGGCTGCTAGGGAGAGGTTCGGTGATCTCCGTCTCCAGCGCAGGTACTGTACGTCACACTGCCTGCGCCGGGAACGGGCACTAGGTGAATTAAATGTTTGTTTGTTTTTTTATAGAGGTCGCCCCATACGGTGGGCATGGGGCAATTTTTGAGCGCCCCCCCCACCACCACATGGGACGACCATACCTGGCGTATAAGATGACCCCCGACTTCTAAGAAGATTTTTCTGGGTTAAAAAGTCGTCTTATACGCCGAAAAATATGGTATACAGCCGGGGGCGTGGTTTAAGCATGGCTGTGTGAGAACGTGCTGGCTCTGAGCTCCGGGCATAGCTCCTCATTATCGGGACTTTCCCTTGCACCATCCTTGCTCCGTTATGCCCACCGGGTCTCGGAAAACCCCCTACACCTCTGAGGCATCACCCCAAGCATTTCTGGCCCATTTTGCCCACTTGGATCGGCAAAATTCATCTGCGGCCCAGCAGCGTAACAAGATGGCCGCCACGCCTGTGACCAGGAGCACTGCTCTAAAGACGTCTCCTGCCTTTCCAGAGTTGAGCCAATCCCTACCGGAGATTCTGCGGACTCCTGATGAAACTGACCCGACTTTGCTGACCACCTCCGACCGGGACCCCCATTTCTCTCTCGCCCCGGCTAGCCTCCTGGCAGAGGTCCGGTCCTTGCTGCAGGCTCTCCCGACCCGAGATGACTTTACAGCACAGCTGGCTCGCATGGAGGAGAGACACGCAGGGGACATGGCGGACCTCAAGTCATCTATGACGGCGGTTGCCGCCGCTGTCACCGGCCTGGAGACCCGCCACGCTGCATTAGATCAACAGGTATCCGCTCTGACCCCCCGCGTGGACGCACAGGAGGCTGTTCTACGGGACTTAATTTTCCATGTCGACACTCTTGAAAATCGGTCGTCGGAATAACATAAAGATACGTGGCCTCCCGGAGGAGATTGCCTGGTGGGGACGGTGAGATACATCTTTAATAAATATCTGGGGGACCCTGAGGACACTTATATTGAAATGGACCACACGAACAGAGTGACGGGCCCGCGACCACAGGACAGGAATCGCCTCAGGGACGTCCTCTGTCGCGTTCACTATTTTCAACAGAATGAGGGGTTGCTCCAGCGAGCTTGGGAACTGGGCCCATTGGACTTTGAAGGCGCCGAGATTACTCTCCTGCCCGACCTATCCAGATGCACCCTAGCCATTCATCGGCTGCTAAAGCCACTACTGGACATCATCCGGGACTCGGATGCCTCCTATAGGTAGGGCTACCACTTCCACCTCATCATCCGGAAGGTGAACACCTCCTACATCCTGCGCACCCCCACGGATTTACCGGGAGTGCTTCAACTGCTGGATCATGGCCATCTGCACCTGCCTGACTGGACCCTCCCGGTCCTCCCACTTCCTATGTCAGGTTCGCCATCTGGTGGCCGCTCCCCTCGTACGGAGACGCATCGATCCCGTTCACCGCTATGAAGAGGCCCCCGTTCCCCCCGCCCACGGGATCCGCACTCTCCGTCCAGACAGCCGACCGATGCCCACTGAAGTGGGATTACGCAGTTCTACCTACCGGCTGCCTCTGTTGGACCTTGAGACCCTGTCACAACTGGTAAAGATCGGCCTTGACTCCCATGCTACATAACCTGACTGGTCCGGTTGCTGATGCGGAGCTGCCACAATGTGCCTCTCTCCTGGGCTACTCTGTCATCCGGGCGGTGCCTTATACCCCCCCCCCCTGCCTCCCTGTGGACCCCCTCTTCTCTCCCCTCTCCCCCCCTTCCCTCCCCTTTCCCCCCCTTCCCTCCCCCTCCTCTCCTCCTCCCCTCCTTCTCACTCTCTCCTTCCCCCCACTGCGGCAAAGCCATACCGGATGTCTGCTCCGGCCAGGAGAGTGATGGACTGCTTTGGACCTTCATCAGTGCTCCGGAGACTGGAACTGTTCATATAGTTGGAGGTACTTGGGGGGGGGGGGGGGGGGGTTGCTTGAGTTGTAGGGGTGGAGGTGGGTAGGTGTTGCGTTTTTTTTTCTAGGGGTTGGTTAGTTTGGGGTTGCTAGGTTTGCTATGCACTGTTTATTGGTTCAGTTGTCAATTATGTTTGATGCCCTGTGCATACCTTCCCCGAACTGTGGATACACAGGTCCAGCAGGGATGCTCACAGTGGCGATGCCCCTACCTTCTTGCTGAGTTATCCCCCCACTTCTCCTCCTCGACCTCCCCTTCCCATGACCCTGTCTCCCTTCCCCCCCCCGTCTGCCTAACCCCTGCCCCGTGTTCCCCGCTGCCACAAACCCACGCCCAGTGTGATCTCAGTCTGCGACCTGTTCACTGTCTACTGGCGCTGCTCACTCAATACACGAGGTAGAATTACATTACCAGGGCTGTTGGAGCTGTATGTGCAGTTATCTCCCTCCTTGACTCTTGTCCTAGTTATTACTGTGGCCTTCCCACCCCTGGTCCCTCCTGCTTCCCCCCCCTCCTGCCCTCTCCCTCCCTTCCTCCCCCTCCCCCCCTGCTTCCCCCCCTTCCCCTCGTCGTGTCGCCCCCATTACCCTCCCTATGCCCCCCTCCCTGTCTGTCAGTTCTCATGTGTTGTTTATTGACCCCTTGGGCTCCTTCTCAGGCAAGGGTGGCACTCCCCCGCTCCTCTGGTTGGGTTGGCGCCTTGTTAGGAATCTACCTAGTGTTGCGGCCGCCCATAGGTGCGCCTGTACTCTCCGGCTAGTTGTTATCTTTACGTGGCCTCTAGACGTAGTCTCTCTCTTTTTCCTCTCCCCTTTCATCTGTCTCTTCTTGCAGTCCCCTTCACACACTTTACTCTCTGTGCGTAGTCCCCACTGACCTCCTCTTCTCTCTATCCGGAGCTCCTTGCCCGAGCTGCCTCTTCCCTTCGACGAACCAAACAAACCTTACACTCTTCCCAGCTGATGGATGTTTGGAGGCTCCTTCATCCACGCGACAGAGATTACACCTTCTTCTCCAATCCTCATAATCTCTACTCGCGCCTTGATTACTTCTTTCTTGCACACTCTCACTTGGACCTTGTAACCTCTGCCTCTATTGACTCCATCTCCTTCTCTGACCATGCAATGATCTCTCTTTCCTTTTCGCTCGCCCCTCCCCAGCCACGAACCTGGTGTTGGCGTCTCAATAAATCCTTACTTAGGGACCCAGGAGTCCTTGCCGAAGTACGCTCGGACTTAACCAACTACTTCGCAACTAATGTCACGGCGGATTCCTCCCCTCTGGTGATCTGGGAAGCCCATAAATGTTTCATTCGCGGATCGTTCATTAAACTAGCCACACGCCTTAAGAAGGAGCGCTCTGCCAAGATACTCGCCCTCGTCTCCAAAATTGCGACTCTGGACAAACAGCATAAGAGGACATTGGCAGTGGCCACTGGAGCAGAGCTGGCAGCCCTTCGGGGTGCGCTGCGAGACCTTACCTTTGCGAATGCTAAGGCCGCCCTAGTAAGCTGCCACCGTCACTATTATGAATATGGTAATAAGCCTGGCACCCTAGCACGGGCTTTGCGAGCACAAAGGGCTCGTTCCTTTGTTCCTCATATCTCCTCTTTCTCCCGTTCTAAGCTCTCTCTGAACCTTCAAATTGCTGACGCCTTTCGCTCTTACTATGTAAGTTTGTACGGGCTTGCCGCACCAGGAAGTCCTTCCAGCTCTGATTCCCTCCTTTCCACCATCTCGGCTTACCTACGGGACTCAGGTCTTCCCTCCTTGTCGGAGGAGAGCGCTGCCTCCATGGAATCCCCTATCACTGACTCGGAATGGGAGTGAGCGATTAAATCCACCCCCTCGGGTAAAGCCCCTCGCCCCGACGGGTTTACTCTGCCCTATTACAAGGCCTTTGACCGAGTCGGCTGGCCCTTTCTCTTCGCTACACTCCGACATATAGGCCTCGGTCCACATATGTTGGCGTGGGTCAGTTCTCTGTACTCGTGCCCTTCTGCCCAGGTCTCGGTCAACGGCCTTCTCTCCACCCCGTTCTCCATATTTAACGGTACACGGCAAGGCTGTCCCCTGTCCCCTCTCATCTTTGTTCTGACGTTGGAACCTTTTCTTAGACACGTCAGGAATAATGTAAATATATCTGGGGTGAGTGTGGGCCGAGGGGAGCACAAAGTAGCGGCGTATGCAGACGACCTGCTTTTCTTTCTTACTCAACCCTCTGTGTCCCTTCCTAATCTTCTTTCTGAACTTTCCAGGTTCCAAACTCTCTCCAATTATAAGATAAACCTGCAAAAGTCAGAAGCGCTCAACCTCTCCCTCCCCCCTCCTGTGGTGGCCACCCTTGAGGCCTCTTTCCCCTTTCGTTGGGCACGCTCCTCCTTAACCTATCTGGGGATCCAGCTGACACCGTGGGTCGCCGACATCTTTTCGGCAAACTTCCCGACAATGTTGAAGTGTATCGAGTCGGACTTGCTGTGGTGGCACAGGGGCACCTTCTCCTGGTTTGGGCGCTGTGCTATCTTTAAAATGAATGTCCTGCCTCGCCTCTTGTACCTTTTCCAGGCCCTCCCAGTGGTGGTGCCACTGTCCTACTTTAGACCCCTCTCGACGATTCTCACCAAATTTATCTGGGCTCATAAGCAGCCGCGTTTGGCGAAGGCAGTCTTGTACCGCCCAAAATCGAAAGGGGGACTTGGACTCCCTAACCTCTATCACTACTATGCTGCTGCCCATCTTTCCCGAGTGGTAGACTGGCATCGTCATGCCCCCACAAAAATCTGGGTAGGCCTAGAGATGGCACTTTCCCCCATAGCGCTGCTGGCGGCGTCGTGGCTGCCAGACGCCTATCGTCGACTTGCCGACACCCCACCATTGCTCCGACCCTGAGGATATGTCAAAAGCATCTCTCCTCTGGTTTCCTGGCCCCGCACCCCTCCCCCCTATTTCCGGTTCTGGGCAATCCCTCTTTTCTGCCCAGCATGGAAGACCCAGTGTTCCGTACATGGTTCCACGCGGGCACCTTCTGTGCCTCCTCTTTCCTTAGTGGGTCAAGCTGGCTGCCTCTCTCCGCACTCAATGACCTCACCCTTGGGGTTCTGGCGGTCGTTGCAACTCCATCACTTCCTTCTTTCCCTGCCACTACCTTCATGCTTTGCACGGTCACCCACTCAGTTTGAGTCTCTTTGCCTGGGCTCCGGCCCTCTCCGTCACACCCTTTCTCTCCTTTATGCCATGTTGGGCTCGCCTCCTGAGCAGCCTCCGCCTCCATTTTTTCCCGTGTGGGAAGCGGACCTTAACGTTACTTTCTCTGCAGCACAGGTGGAACGTGTCTTTGCTTGCACGCATTCCTCATCTATTGCCTCCCGTCTCCAGGAGGCAGGGTACAAACTCCTCTCGCTGTGGTATCAAGTGCCTACCCGACTTCACCGGATTTTCCCCGAGGTCTCCCCGCTCTGTTGGAGGAACTGTGGTGGAGAGGGTTCCCTTCTCCACACTTTCTGGAGCTGTCCTAAACTGGAGCCTTTTTGGAGAGCAGTATGGCGCATCTCCTCCACTTTTACTGACCACCAGCTCCCCTTCTCTCCATCATTCTTCCTCCTGCACTTGTCGGAGATCCCTCTGAAGACTTACCGTCGCTCTGTGCTCCGACATCTGGTCAATGCTGCTCGTGAGAGTATTCCTGCCCTATGGCGCCAACCTGACCCTCAGAGTGTCTCCCTGTGGCTCCGCAAAGTGGAGGATCTTAAGCACCTGGAGGATCTGACGGCGCAACTGTATGGTCGTAATTCCCGATTCTTCTGCACCTGGTACTATTGGGATCAGTTTACTGAATCAACTGAATTTCAGTCTCTTCTGGTTCAGTGAGGATTGGTCTCCCCTACCCCGCCCCCCTTTTCCCTATCCTTCCTCCCTGTGCTCTCTTGCTTCCCCTTCCCCTCTTTGTTTTCCACTTTTATTCTCTCTCTTTTCCTGGTTGCTGTTTGAGCGTGAGCTCTCTCCCTAGCTATTTGTCACTTTGCATGTCTAGCCGCCTTACCGGGAGCTGCGGATTGCCACGGAATTTGTTATGGTCTGTTGTTAACTTGCACTTGTTAATGTCTCTGTTGCCGCAATGACATATTATTGCACCCCGCGGGTGCGGCGAGATACTGTTGGTCTGGTTATAAATTAGAAAAATGAATAAAATTGAGAATTAAAAAAAAATATATGGTATACAGCCTTTACTGCATGATAATCAAGCTGTGTGTAACGAGTCTACCAGATCAGCGCTCAATTACTGTCAGGATACGAGACGTGTAATACAGCCCGAAGTCATCAGTTATATATACACTGAACTGCTTTAGGGAAACTACGGCCGTAGTTTTCGCCGCAGAACTACGGCCGTAGTTTTGAGGGGTGGAACATAGCCTTATTTTTAACTGGATCCCGGCCAGAGCGTACACACATCGTATGCTCTCCGGCCGGGATCCCGTGCGGTGCCGAAAAAACTGACACGTCAGTTTTCTGCGGCCGGAATTAAGTGAATTCCGGCCACAGAAAGACCTGTCAGTTCACACAGTGAAGCGAGCGGCTCTGGCCGCTTGCTTCACTGTGGGCTATGGGAAGCTCTGATGCGGGCGCACGCTGATGGTACTTAAGTAGGGGTCACGGAACGGCCGGGTGTTCACGTAGTGTGAACATAGCCTAAGGCTGGGTTCACACAGTATATTTCAGGCAGTATTTGGTCCTCATGTCAGGTCCTCATAGCAACCAAAACCAGAAGTGGATTGAAAACACAGAAAGGCTCTGTTCACATAATGTTAAAACTGAGTGGATGGCCGTCATATAACAGTAAATAATGGCCATTATTTCAATATAACAGCCGTTGTTTTAAGATAACAGCAAATATTTGCCATTAAATGGCGGCCATCCACTCAATTTCAACATTGTGTGAACAGATCCTTTCTGTGTTTTTAATCCACTCCTGGTTTTGGTTGCTATGAGGACCTGACATGAGGACCAAACACTGCCTGAAATATACTGTGTGCGAACCCAGCCTTAGGCTATGTTCACACTACATGAACACCCGGCCGTTCCGGGATCTCAGCCCGGATTATCCCGGCCGGTACTTAAGTACCGGCCGAGTGATCTTTCTGGCCGCGGACCTCTGATGCGGGCGCATCAGCGTGCGCCCACATCAGAGCTTCCCATAGCCAGAGCCGCTTGCTTCACTGTGTGAACTGACAGGTCTTTCTGCGGCCGGAATTCACTGAATTCCGGCTGCAGAAAACTGACATGTCAGTTTTTTTTCTGGCGCCGCATGGGATCCCGATGTGTGTATGCTCTGGCCGGGATCCCATTGAAAATAAGGCTATGTTCCACCCCTCAAAACTACGGCCGTAGTTTTACATAGTGTGAACATAGCCTAAAGGTGGCCAGCTTTTGTAGGGTGTGTCCCTATTGTATTAAAGGCCAAAGTTTTGCATGAAAAATATGTAGGGCAGCTTGAGTAAGCACATACAGAGATATGAAATAAGTAAACCCAATATATCTTAACAATAATCAATTTAAAAAATAACATGTTTTGTACAAATGAAGGCATGGTCTCTCCGGGACAATCTGCTTTACCCAATGCAGCCTTCCAGTGATCAGCTGATCAGTACCTGTCTCCAGGGCCAATATTGTTTGCTTAAACATTGAAAGCATATTATATTTAAAGGGAAGCTGTCATCACTTTTTTGTTACCTAATCCACATGTCATCAGGGCGGGAATATTCCTTTTAAATGGTATTTCCATCAAAAATGTGTATGACATATACATAGGACAGGCACAGGTTACATATACCATAAATGCCTCAAATATAACATTTTGCATTATATTGTGCTTTCTAGTTCCAGCGTGTGACGAAGCAGTGACCTGAAATAGTAAACTCTGCATATATGTGTGTGTGTGTGTGTGTGTGTGTGTGTATTAGAGCTGGAATTCCTGGAGAAATCGAAGACATTCTTTCCTACCCTTGTTTTATTCTGCAATTTCCTTTCACCGATGCTCTTTGTATCTATGTTTTTACAGATACTGGTCGGATGACTGGTTCATATAACATTTACGAAGAGAGAAGGAATTTCCTTTGAGATTGCTTGTGAGTGGTTATTTCAACAAAGCAAGCGCGACTACCATATCTCTCATTTCTCACACCAGATTTGGGTTATAAGCTTTAAAGGGGTTGTCCAGTGAAAATCTCTCTTTCAAATCAACTAATATCCGAAAGTTATATAGATTTGTAATTTACTTCTATTAAAAAAATCTCAAGTCTTCCCATACTTATTAGCTGCTGTATGTCATGCAGGAAATGGTGTATTTTCAGTCTGACACAATGCTCTCTGCTGCCACCTCTGGCCGAGACAGGTCTCGGTTTTCTGTGAATCCCCATAGACAACCTCTCCTGCTCTGGACAGTTCCTGTCTTCTCAGTTTGCAGTCACTCACTTTTCGCTTTCTTCTCCATCTGGCCATCATGAAGACTTCTCTGCCCAAAACTCGTTCTGCAGGGGAACAGCTGGGGGTGACTGGGCGCAGTTGGGGGTCACTGGGGAAGCGAGGCAGCTGGGGGTCACAGGGGCAGAACGAGCAGCTGAGGGTAATAGGGAGCAGCTGGGGGTGACAGGGGCGGGGGGAGCAGCTAAGGGTGACAGGGGAAGCAGCTGGGGGTGACAGGGGGAGCTGCTGGGGGTGACAGGGGTGGGGAGATCAGCTGGGGGTGACAGGGAGCAGCTGGGGGTGACAGGCGCAGGGGGAGCAGCTGGGGGTGACAGTTGCAGGGGGATCAGCTGGGGATGACAGGGGCAGGGAGATCAGCTGGGGGTGACAGGGGGAGCAGCTGGAGGTTACAGGGGCAGGGGGAGCAGCTGGGGGTCACAGAGGGAGCAGCTGGGGTGATAGGGGGAGCAGCTGGTGTAGACAGGGGCAGGGAGATCAGCTTGGGTGACAGGGGGAGCAGCTGGGGGTCCCAGGGGTAGGGGGAGCAGCTGAGGGTGATGTGGAGCAGCTGAGGGTGATGGGGAGCAGCTGGGGATGGCAGGAGCATCATTGACCCCCACATCAGCTGCAGCATACCTCAATGGTGTCTGGAGGGTGAGGAGGCACAGGCCGCAGCCTCCGTCGCTGTCATCCGCCGTCCCGTGTGCAGGGTGGGGAGGGGCGCCCAGATCCACAAACCCACAGAGCTCATTAGTGATGTCGGCACATCATTCGTGTGTACCATGCACCGGGGAGTTGCTGGAGAGAGCGCCCTCTTGTGGTTGGAAGCATAGGAGACATAATACAAGAATAATTTACACAGCAGGGAGCCTATGGCTCATGCTCCTCACTGGGTCAATCAAAGTGCTTTGGTCCTGGGGGAGCGCATGAACATGGACGCTGTCATCTGACTGGGTAAGTGAGGGCACTATATCAGTGTCGGGGGGCCCTACTACCCAACAGTCAGTGTGCCGCATGCGTGGGGGAGTCGGGGCCTACCGGAGGATCCTCTTGTCCTCTAGTGGCCCAGTCTGACACTGCGTGCATTTCTTTATATCTGTGTATGATGTATGTATGCATTGCCCATTTTTGTATGTACATGTTATGTGCACTAATTTTTAACTCCCCCTCCCATACCTGAACCTGCTGAGGAATAAGCGTCCAGGTGTCAGGTAAGCAGGTAGGGGGTAAGAGTGGAGACATTCCAGCTTGCAGCTATTCAGGAGCTTGAAGAAGTCTCTTTGACTCTGCATCAGTCTCATGAAACTAACAAATGACAGACAGGCAGGGGGTGCAGGAAGATAATAAAAAATATATACTCACCAGTCCTCGTGCCCCTATATCATCACTCCCGGTCTCTCCCACAGCCCCCGGAAGTAATTTCCAACCAGGTTAAGTGTAAGTCACGGCTCCAGATTTTCTGATGGATTGCCTGCTCAGCCAGTCAGTGACTGCAGTGGTGTCCCGCTCCAGTCACTGATTGGCTGAGATGTAAAAGGTTTGGCACTGGTTATATCTGGTGTATGTAGAGTGGGCCCTGAGAATCAAATTCCCTGGTGGGCCCAAGGTACCCCAGTACGACAGTGGATTAGGGACTAGGCCCTAAACCCCAGCGGTAACTGATAGCTTTCTACTGTGTATCTGCATACACGGCAGCCTGACAATCAGGATCCTAACTAATAATAATCTTTATGGTCCTAAGATGATAATATTTTCCCCAGATATTCTACTCTTCCAAGCTTACAAGGTGGGTGCGCTCTTTCTGGTGTGGTGTAAGGGCTTAGCCAATCAATGTCTCCCCGCCAACTGCCCATTTATCTTTCCCTTATGACGTTTCACTGAAACACAAAGCAAGAAAATGCAGCTGCATCTCCCTCCTCCCTCTTTCTGTCTACTTTTTACTGCATTAAAATTTTTGTCATTTAGAAAGAGTGGTCCAAAGTGAACCGGTTACTATAGATATGTACTGTCTAGTTTGTGGCTCTGTAGATGTTGAAATACTTCAACCCCCTTCATGCCCTAACAGCCATAGGCTAATAGGATATGTGAAATCTGAGTGAACTGAGGTGTAGGTTCTTAAAGCAATTATTTTCAAACTGCAGGATACTGTATTAAAAATAAAAAAAAACCTTCTATGTAAACATATGCAGAGACAGATGAAACCAGCAATACTGTACTTCATGACAATAAACAGAGACCACAAATAGGGTAAAAACTCCATGGTGGGTAATACAACTGACAGATGGTATTATTAGAAATGTTTCCCAGTGGGACCAGCCAACAATGCAATAGATTACCAGCATAACAAACAAAAAGAACAAATATTTGGCTCTCAAGCGCGGTATGTAAAATAGAGAAAGGTCTCGATCTAAAATTGTCAATTCCTGTCTTAATTCTTAAGGGAGTATTCCGACATAAGGGGGGGGGGGGGGAAAGAAACCTGGTACAGAAGCCTATAGCATATTTTACCTGTCTGTCCCAGTTCTGAAACTACCAAAACCATTTTTTCTGGGGATTCTTTATTTCATGGTTTTACCACCTGGTTGAGCAGTTGCTCAATACTACAAGTTCCAGAATGCTGTCCGTCAAAGTCCTCCCACCCTGCCTACTTCCCTCCACCAGCACCTCTGCCAGTTCCCTGCTCAAAGCTGTTGCAGAACATTTAAAGGGGTTATCCAGCGCTACAAAAACATGGCCACTTTTCCCCCTACTGTTGTCTCCAGTTCAGGTGCAGTTTGCAATTAAGCTCCATTTACTTCAATGGAACTGAATTTCAAAACCCCACCCAAACTGGAGACAACAGTAGGGGGAAAGTGGCCATGTTTTTGTAGCGCTGGATAACCCCTTTAATTTCATTGCAGACTATTGCACATCAAGTGAACACTGAAGCTGCAACATCTGCTTCTTTTTACTCTTTATTTATACCTACAAATGTTTGGCCCAAAAATGTACAAGTACATATCTTTATTTACACTTATTAAAATAAAAAAGAACAACTGATAATGGCACACACAGGGATCCGGAGACGGAATATTACATACAGACACTATATAAATAACATATATGCAGTCACTACCATGAGACTACATAGATAAAGTGCATGATAAATATCATAGTCCCAAAAGAGTATTACAATGCAATACCTTTCTCAAGACATTTACTTTTATGTCTGCTCAGATGTTGGATTTAGGGGCTGGTAAGAGATGGTGAGTTAGGGCCCTATTACACAGAGGCATATCAGGCTGATTCGGCCAATTATCGATCCGCGTAATAGAGACAACGATCAGCCGATGACAACGATCATCGTCTGATCGCGTCTTTAGGTCTGGACGTAAAACTGCCATTTTAAAATAACGGCAATTATTTGCCATTAAATGACGACCATTCATTCAATTTCAACATTGTGTGAACAGAGTCTCTGTGGGTTTTTTTTAATTCACTCCTGGTTTTGGTTGAAAAATACTGAGCAAAAATACTGTGTGGGAACATAGCCTTATAAATTACCTCTCCACGCACCCAGTCTTCTCCTGCCCTCTGCTCACTTCCCGGCGGCTGCAGCTTCAAAACGGGCTCAGAGCTGACAGGCCATTCAGTCAATCACTGGCCGCGATGGTCCCGGCCAGTGATTGGCTGAGCGGCCAATCAGTTCAGAGTCTGTTTTGAAGCTGCAGTCGCCGGGAGGTGAGCAGAGGGCAGGAGAAGACCGGGAGCATGAACAGGTAATGTATAATAGTTTAGAGCAAGGGCTGCACGGACATCGCTAACAATGTCCATGCAGCCCTTGCTAAACAATTATCGAGCTGTGTAATAGGTTCAGTAAACGAGTGCCAATGTAGCAGATCAGCCCTCATTTGCATTATTATTTGGGCCATCATCGGCCCCTCTAATAGGACCCTTACTTAGGGGGGGTGAGACTAGAACTTTGATGTCACAGAAGGTTTAGCAGGTTTTTGTCTCTGAGGATGATGCGTTTTCTATGGAGAGAGAGAAGAGCTAGGGTCAATACACTACTTGTAGTTCCTATATTTTACATTTCCTGTCAGTGGTTAAGCACAGAAAAGCTGCTGAAGCCAGTACTATTAGGGTGTATTCAAACTGAAGAATTGAAGAGGAAAGTTTTGTGCTTAAACTTTCCTCTTTTTCAGGTCTGGTGGAATAGGCGTGGAATCCGAGCAGAATTCAAATAGAATTCAAGCGGAATGCGAGTGTAAAGCGGAAATTCAAAGCCCCAATGACTTCTATTGGATTTCTCTTACGGAATTCACCCAAAGAATTGACATGTCAATTCTTTGACTGGAAAGCATTCCGAACATACAGTAAATTCCGCCATTGAACTACAGAGCGGAAATCCCATTGATGGACGAGCAAAGGGAAGGGTTTTTAAGGTTGCATGTGTGTTTGTTGAACATTGTCCTTGAGAAAGAGATTTGATGTGTTGGGCTATGAATAAAACCTAGTAAAGAGTATACTGAACCTTGATTGATTGAGGAATCCCAGTCCTTCTCTCCAGATGCCAAAAGCTACAGGGAACAGAGACTGGTATGGATGTCTGCTGAGAGCTTTCTGAAGGAGAACCTGGAGGTGGAGGCGAGCATACCAAAACTCCCCTCCTGAGCATGCGTAACATCCGTGCTCTCTTCTCTATTGATACTTATTCATGATTTCATCTGATGTATAGTTCGCTCTCCATATATATCTTTTTATTGTTTGGTATTTCGGAGACCGGGGAAGTGGGAGTTCACACCAAGAGGATCGCATCGAGCCATCCATAGGTATCTTTGGGCGTGATGCATTCTCACCACTCATAAGTTTACCTTTCTAAGGACTAGTTCACACAGAAGACGTTACCGCTCCCAAAGTTTTTTTCTTTTTTTTTTCTATTGAACACAATGGGACATTGCCCTGTACATATTTTAAAGGGGTAATTTCAAGCGGAATATATGCAAAATATGAGGATGTATGAGGACAGCAGTGTTATAAAAGGCTTTATAGGAAAGCTCTGGAAGGGTATATGGGTCCAGAAGCTTCACCAATTTAAACTCAACCTTGATTTGAATTATAAAAAAGGTTGGGTTTTCATACTATTAATTTAAACATCATATAATTACTATCAACCTCATCTACATTATAATAGTCTCCGCAGTAGAATAGAAATAATCTAGTTCTAGTTCTAGTCAATAACATGGGAATGAATGGCCTACCAATCTCTTACTAAGACCATCATTATAAAGGAATTGTTCCTTTTCGAAAAGAAATTTAAATGCAAGCTGCATGTAAATTATCATTGTAATTCATGGACAAATTAAATAATAGCAATAGAATTATAGATTCACTTGCAACAATTATCACTAGACAGTAATGACTCCTCGACCTGCCTGTGGCAAGGGCATAGTCAGATCCTCATTGCATGGTTGGGTACACTACCAATTATTTGTCGGTGGTTTGTAAATTTTTGGACTCTATTTCAAATTTTGTTCATTTTTACAGATTTGAAAAAAATATATATAAATAAACCATACTAGTCCCTTAGGGCAGGGGCGTAGCTAGGACTCATGGGGCCCCATAGCAAAAAACTGTACGGGGCCCCATGAATCCTGTATGCTCCCCTACCCCCCCCCCCCCCCATATATACATATACACACACAGAGGCACCATTAACATATATGCAGATACGCCACTGACAAAGACACATATATACGCTGCAATGTGATTACACTAGTGCTGATGTATACACCATGAGTAGACTGTGCACAGGGAAATCATCTCAGTGTAATAAGAAAAACTCAACCAGAAATAAAAGAAAATGCAGCAGATATTAGTGGTGGGTTCTTTTATTAGAGCCCAGCATTAATAGAAGCTGCTGCAGAACATCTTTGGGAGCAAACCTGTCAATCACTTGAGACACAACTGACATACACAAACACACACATATACACCAGTGTTACAGACACTAGTGACATACCCACACACACACACACACACACACACACACACATACACCAGTGCTACAGACATTGCTGACATACACACACACATATAGCCCCAGATACAGACACATACTGACATATAAATATATACACAGATATATATATACACACACTGACATATACATATACCCACAGATACATATATACACTCACTGACATAAATACCCAGCACTTACAGCTCCCAGGCTTCCCCCCTCCTCCTCCTCCTGTAGTCCGGGCTGATCTTCACATAGACGTATTCAGGACCTTTGGGTCATGTGACCATAAGGTCCTTCATCCCTCTCCTGTGCCGTGCAGGACCTGGCAGGTCCTGCTCCTCTGTTCAGCCCGCTCTCCCGGCACTACAGTGAGGGGGCTGAACAGTGCAGTGGCAGGTCCCTCTTCCTCTCTGGACCCCTGGGGGTACAGTGTTCGGATGTCAGTGTCAGTACCTACCATGAAGGCAGGGCAGGCTTCCTCGGCTCCCCCTTCCTGCAGGGGCCCCATAGCAGTCGCCTTCCCTGCCTTCATTGTAGCTACGCCACTGCCTTAGGGTATGTTCACCCTGAGCAAATGTGGCGGAATCCCACCTGCCTCAGTAGGAGGGCTTGCATGACCTTCCATAGAGACGCAGTTCGAAACTGAGGCAGGCGGGATTCCGCGGCAGAGAGTTCCGCCACATATTTGCTCAGGGGTTGTCCAGCGATAATATTTTTCTTTCAAATCAACTGGTTTCAGAAAGTTATATAGATTTGTAGATTTGTGTTTAAAAATCTTAAGTCCTTCTATATTTATCAGCTGCTGTATGTCCTTCCAGGCGGTACTCGGGCTGTGTCCTCCTTCCCCACTGATCGGGAAGGCATCGGGAATCAAATGCGGAAGGTTCTAGAAGGTTCAACTTTGATCAAACCTACAAAATCCCGATGTTCGATCGTCTTTAACAGAGATGTCAGCTGAGAGCGCTATGACAGACTGAAAAGAAAACTACATTTCCTGCAGGACATACAGCGGCTGATAAGTATGGGAAGATTTGAGATTTTTAAATAGAAGTACATTACAAATCTGTATAGCTTTCTGAAACCTGTTGATTTGAAAGAAAAATATTTTCGCTGGACAACCCCTTTACGTTGAGATTCTGGAACTTTAGTATTCTAGATGTCAGTGTCTGTATTATTGAGGGCTATAAAGTAGGATGACAAATCAACCATATTGTATATATAAAACCAAGACTTTTAGAGTATAAAGCATATGTGGTAATGTTACGCTTTTGTCAGCAGATCCTTCAAACAATATTGAATGTATACTACGGAGATTCGTGTGAAATATTAATGAGCAGAAACTAATTAATTTATGCTGGGTGTTATGAAATGAGCGGCTAAGGACTCTCTCATATCAAACCGTTCATCTATTCCCACTTCATTGTCTCAATTACAAGCAGCTTCGGAGCTACACCTTAATGAAGTTTCCAGCTATCCCTTCAAGCTTACTTACTTGTTAGACTAACCATCTAACTCACAGATACCCAACTGTGAATTTTTCTGGGAAGAGGCTGATGTTGGTTATATTATATAGGTACTGTGTCTATTGTCAATGTTCCGGCCTCTGAATTTTGACCTGTTTTGTTTTGATTTTTCTTTTATCTCAGCCTTTGGCTTTCCTGACTATAAGTACTGCTGGCCCTACCCAAGGATCCTGGTTTTGTGGTTGCCTCAAGATTTAGTAGATGGCCGACTGCTGCCCATTTATTCTGTTCTATGTATGAACCAATTACCTGGTCTTAACAACTTACTCAACCATTGCTATAGGCCTCTCCACTTAGGATTCCTCCATAGGCCCTTTTAGTTAACCACCTTGTTTCCAAGTCCAGTCTCACGCAGTACTGGTAGAATGCCATATCTGAATGTATTTGTGCCAATCTCAGAAGAACAGCACTCAATCTAACCAGTATGTGGTATGAGCAATCAAATACAAAAATTCAAAAAGACCAGAGCACTCCATGACTGGTTTACTCTATATAATGTATATGGCAGACAGACAATGTTTTAGCTCACTCCAAGACTTATGCCCAAGTGAGTAAACTGAAGCATCACATTTCTATGATGCATAAATAAGATAAATAAATATAATGCGTAAATAAATCATTGCACATCTTGGAGTGTAGTTATCTTTTTTTTTTTTTACTATACATACAAAAGTAGGAGCGATTAATTGCGCTGCTGGGCTGAACAAGCGATTGTGGTATTGTTAGTGTGGCCATTTAAATATATTAAAGTCAGCTGCACAGCCCCTGTTTACACAGGGAGAGGTGTGGCCTATAGTGATATAATTTAATACGGCCTACAATATACAGTCAGCCAAGGATGGGGCATTTTCCCACTCCTCGGCTGATCGCTGACACTTTTACACAGGCAATTATCATCCTTAGGGTGCGTTCACACCTACAGGATCTGCAGCAGATCTGCAGCAGATTTGATGCTGTGTTCAGTTATTTAAATGAAATCTGCTGCAGAAAATCAGCTGCAGATCCTGTAGGTGTGAATGCACCATTAAGGAGTGTTTCCAGCAACACTCCATACTGATAATCTGCCTGTGTAAAAGGTCCCTTAGCCCTACACAGCCAAAGCCTTTGTACATTGCAGTAAGGCTCCAGTGGGTGCGGTACACAGGTACAATGCCTAAAACTTGTGTTTCTATAGAAGACTATCATCTGTGTTTGATGAACAATGCCATGTTGTTGTTTTTTTAGTTCTGTTGGATTCATATGAAGTCTAACAGAAAGGATCCATATATCTTTATAAAAGCATAGGGGGATACACTAGAGGGCTCATACATCTCTTTGGGAGCCCTTTTACAGCTCTGTACAAAATATAGATATAATAGGGGAGACTTATCAAACATGGTGTAAAGTGAAACTGGCTCAGTTGCCCCGGCAACCAATCAGATTCCACCTTTCATTCCTCACATACTCTTTGAGGAATGAAAGTTGGAATCTGATTGGTTGCTAGGGGCAACTGAGCCAGTTTCACTTTACATCGTGTTTGATAAATCTCCCCCAATATTATATCTATACTTTACACCAATATGTCCTTACCCTGCCCAGATTCATACAAAGGTCCAAAAACCATAGACAACCTCCGCTCGAAATCCTGCCTCCCTCACTGTCTCAATGTGATGTCTCGCGCAACATGTCAATTCTTTGAGCGAAGAGTGGCGGAGAGCGAAGGCACGCAAGACATCACATTGAGACAATGAGGCAGGCGAGATTTTGAGCAGAGTCCACGGTGCAGGTTTCGCACAGAATTTCCACCTGTTTTGCTCAGTGTGAACATACCCTAATCAGCTCAATGAACACTGACATAGTCAGCCACGTGGACACTCTTCATCAGGACTGAATGTGAGCACTTTCCAAATATATTCTTTTGTTGCACTTAGTCTTTTGGCTATGTAATAAAATATTTGAAGGCCTTATCTGCTTAGTATACAAAGCATTCATTTATAATTTTCAGTATGTTTCCCAGTTGAATCGATAAGTTAAGACTATTCACTAGATTTTGCGATCGGCACATTTCACACCACGTGTACGAGATGAGGTAACGCTGGAATGACCGATTTTCCACTAGAGTATTGAAAGTCCTCGTTCTAAGATTCATTCCATCTACGTTGAGTATAATGAGGAAAGGCAGTAGAGCATAGCCGGGGGAAATACATGCTTTTCATGGGTGATTCACCTTCCTTCTGTTTTCAGATACTTCCAAGTTATATCTTCAGTTTACTACATTAGGTAACCATAAATATACAGATAAACCCAGCCATAAAGATGTCTATAAAATAAATGGTCATAACTGTTGTAAATTGGAACAACTGTTGTTTTGGGCGATGGGGAATGTATTTGTTATAGAGGCCTAGAATATAGAGGTATGAAATTACAGGTTGTGTCAAACTGCTTCTAAACATCACGGGGGAAACCTCTGCTAGATCATTTGTTCTACACACTTCATTGGGAAAGCAATGTGTTCAGTATATGTCCATCTGTAAAAACTTCTGTTATTTCCAATTTACGTCAGGGTCCAATTTAAGGAGTGCAAAAGGGCCAATTGCCCAGGGGGGGCTTTTACCATTTAGAGACCTCCACCAATAAGCTACTTCTCTAGCTTCTTCTCCTCACTCCTCATAGCGAAAGAGTTTGAAAAAAATGACCTCCAACTTTATGAAAATTTTTATAAAAGAGGTTAAAAAAGTTTTACTAATTTACATAACCCCTGAGGTTACATGGCCCAGAAAATGATTGTAACGACATCTATACAAATCTTGTACAGCAATGGTGCTTCCTTAGTTTTGATGTGATGTGGTCATAGGTTCATCTTCAGGAAAAGAGGCAGGATGTGAAATGCAAATTCAGCAATTGGGCTGATATGGTTCCCCGGAGCACTGTATACAGCTCCTGAGCAGCCCGCAGCATGTACCGGCTATGGCTGCAGCAGAAGCTGTATACCGGAGGAAAAGAGGTTTTATTATCGGGACCCGCGGCAGGCAGAGGCGAGGAGGTAGTCATATGGATGGCTCCTCATCCGTGTCTAGTCACCACTCTCTGCCTGTCAGCGTGCTCTTAGGGGATAATTGACAAGAAGAGAGGCCCCTCCCTGCCTCTGCCCCCAGTAATATAACCTCTTTTTTTCTGGTATACAGCTTCTGCTGCAGTCACAGGCAATACGTGCCGCGGACTGCTTAGGAGCTGTATACAGTGCTCCAGGGAACCATATAAGCCCAATTGGGCTAATTGGTTCCCTTTAAGTTATCTTAAGCATTGGTTTACAAATAACCTATTTCCACTTACTTCTTCCAATATCAGCACTGTCCCCTTCCTGCTCTGCTTTGTGCCTTTCACCACAGCAGGAAGGGGACAGTGCTGATATTGGAAGAAGTAAGTGGAAATAGGTTATTTGTAAATCGACTTATCAGAAATTAACCCCAAAGGCAAGTGTTGTTCTTCTGCTTTATCTTTGGGGCCCAATGGTTGGCCAGTCCGACCATGCATCAGCCCCCACTGCTAACTAGAAGACATCCAATGGTTGAGCTTGTATTGTTCATGTTAGGGGGAAATGGGTATAACCGGTTGTCCCTTTCTTCTTTTATCTCCCTAGGATTGGCCATGTTAATATCCTGTTTCCAGTTAGGAAGAAATTGCAACCTCTACAGCCTCTATGGCTAACTTTCTGTACGAGCCAATGGAGATCTCTTTGGGTCAGCGATAGCAGATATTATATACTTATAGGCCCTATACCATGGAATACTATTGTACCATTTCACCATATTATTCCAGTGTCATTGACTGTAGTGCTCTAATACGCAGTCCATCCCCAGTGTCCTTGTACTACTGATGATAATAGGTGGAGTCAAGGCTAAATATCTGCAATAGCCGCACTATAGACATCTAATGAAAGACACATGAAAACATGTCCAATAAACTCTAGATGACTTTGTATCATTAGCTACAATGAATTAAATATCATGGATCCCATTTACTTTCGCCCCCTCACTTTAATGTCGGATGTTCAGATTCCTTTTCAGCCGTCCCAGTTTTGATGGGCCACGTCATCTGTGGTCTACTTTCTGTCTTATAAATGTGTTACCTCACAGGGGATTAAAGATCACACCACTGAAAGGCTTAGATTAATTCTGAATACTGACGTTAGGAAGACTTTTTTCCGCTTCTTAAATTTTGTTAAGTCCTTTGACATAGTTGCCAACGTTTCAATAGAAATTCCAAGGTCTCTTTTGGAGCATGAAAACACGTCATATGATTTGCATTTTAACATGACTCGACTATAAAACATGATGCCAGAGAGCACGATGGAATAATTGTATGGCAGGGTAGTATAGGCCATTTAACAAACAATAAAATGCAATCCCCAGGAGCATGACATTGCATTTACATCTAGATGCATACAAATGCATGCTTACACAGGCTGATCGGCATAGGAACACTCGTTTCTGATAACTGACCCATGTAAAAGTTAGACGACAAATGGGACAACGGTCCCTGGCTGATCGCATCGAGGATATAAAATCCTATATGCAAATGTGCTGCACTCGGCTCTCTCCCCCACAGCCATAGGAATGCTTTGAATTCAATGGAACCCCGTCACAGAAGGGAGGGGGTTTCATTACACTGAGGGCCAGAAGCCCGCCCCAGTGCTTCATGCCCGGCTAGGTAATAGGCTGAAACCCAGAATTCCAGGCGGTACCAGGGCTGTCTCCTCCTTCCCCACGGACCGGGAAGGCATCGGGAATCAAATGCGGAAGGTTCGACAAGGTTCGATTTCGATAGAACCTATGATTTTCTGATGTTCGATCATCTCTACTCGGTAATAGACTGGCACCGTGTGGGGGAACCAAGCAGCGGTTCAAAGAAAGGACTTAAGTACCGGCATCCCTGCGCCGGCATTGATCCATTCACGTAAAAAACACAAAGCGATGTACCTAGTGGTATATTCGCTTTAACAGGGTAACCGTAAAGTGGGAATGTGAGGGGGTTGTTTTACAGTATTTCCACATTTTAAAAGGCATAACTTTTTGTTTTTCCAACTGTGTAGCCATATGATGGGTTTTTTTGTTTTTTTTTTTGCATGGAGGAGGTTGAAATTTTTTAATAGCACAATGGGTGGTGGCTGTTTTAAATATCTAACAGCAATTCAGCCGTTGTCTTTTGGATTTTCTTTTTAAGGTATTTACTATGAGAAATAAACACCAATATACATTTATTTTGTGCGTAATTACAGTTAAGGCAAAATCAACCATTAGAATGTTATGTTTTTATTCTTTTAAAACAATCGAAACAATTTTTTGTAAGATAATTAAAAGACCAATAAACATTTTTATTTTTCCATCAATGAAGTGGTATGAGGGTCTTTTTTGGAGTACAAAGATATGTTCGCTCAATGTATTTACAGTATAAGAAAGACAGCCACAGCACTTCATCTTCAGTAAGGGTATATGCACACTACGGAAATCCCTGCGCTCCCACTTGAAGTTCCGCTGGTCCCATAGGCTCCATTCTACAGTATGCCCAGGTAGATTCCGCCGTCCTCCCAAAGAATTGTCATGTCAATTCTTTGGGTGGACGGCAGAATCTGCCTGAACATAGAATAGAGTCTAATGGAACCGGTGGAGAGTAAAGCAGGAGTACAGGAATCCATGCCAAGTTATCCATGTGATTTCCATAGTGTGCATATACCCTAAGGCTATGTTCCCACACAGTATTTCTGCTCACTATTTTGCAACTTGAACCAGGAGTGGATTGAAAACACAAAAAAGACTATGTTCACACACTGTTAAAAATTGAGTGGATGGCTGTCATTTAATGGCAAATAATGGCCGTTGTTTTGAAATAACATTTGTTATTTGGCATTAAATGGCCGCCATCCACTAAATTTCAACAGTGTGTGAACATAGCCTTTCTGTGTTTTCAACCCACTCCTGGTTTTGGTTGCAAAATACTGACGAAAATACTGAGCAAAAATACTGTGTGTGAAATCCTTTATTTTAACAAATACGGCTTGAGGACAATGCGCTTTACCACGAGGAGGAAGCCCATCACCAACGCGAAATGTGTTTCGCCCAAATCCGTGTCCTCAAGCCGTATTTGTTGAAATAAAGGATTATGGTTTTACTGAAGATGAAATGCCATGGCTGTTTTCCTTATATGTAAGCACTTTGGACTTACTGCTCCTGCTGCTGTTGTAACCGCTGAGCACCATTGAAGGAGGATCAGCAAGGAATTTAGAGGAAGACTCATTGGACACATTCCATATGAATAGTGCCGGTGTCGTTCTATCTTGCTATGGTGACAAAGCTATGTTTAGCTAAAATACTGGAAAACACAACTTCTGGATGGCATTCTGGATAATGGAGGTGGTGCTTCTGGTCCCAACAGCACATTTTAAAGTAGATCCCGGCACTTACCAATAAATGCTCAACAGTTTATTAGGGAATTCACATATCCATTACAGACACAGGACGTTTCGGCGTCAGCCTTTCTCAATGGTAGACAGTTAAGAAAGTATTCTGTCTGTAATGGTTATGGTGAGTGCCGGGATTTACTTTAATCTAGCTACACATACTGACCAAAATACTGACAGAAACACTGGCCAAAATACTATGTGTGAACATAGCCTAACATTGTCTTGATTAACAAAAACTTTAATGGTATAGTCTGAGGCTATGTTCACACTACGTAAGAGACCAGCCGTTCCGTGACCCGGGTCAGTTTTTTCCGACGCTGCACAGATCCCGGCCGGAGCGCACACGATGTGTGTACGCTCCGGCCGGAATCCCATTGAAGATAAGCTATGTTCAACTCAACAAAACTACGGTCCATTCCTGACTTTTGGAAGCCAAAGTCAGGAATGGACTTAAAAAGACAGGGAATCTCAGTCTTTCCTTTATTACCCGCACCCTGTTTATAGTCTGTTCCTGGCTTTGGCTTTAAAAATCTGTCAGATAAATCTCTCTGTGTAAAGGCACCATTAAAGATTTCCATGTGTAGCTCATCTTGGATTAGAGTAGAATGAAATACATGTATATTTTCGCTCCTATTCTGCACAAAGTGAACATAGCCTAAGGTGGCAAACACATGCTGTTATAAGTCAGTTGTTTGACCTAAAGCCAGAAGTGGATCCAGCAGAAATTTTCTCTTTGGAAAGAATTTTTAATCACAGCTTTAGATGCTAATCATGGGGCTAAACAGCAACTGGCATTTCCACTGTGCTTTCCCAAGCAAGACGCTCAGAGTAAGTGACACGTCAATTATTCTGGTTTATTGGAAATGCGGCTCAAAAACATAGGCGCCGTACTTCACAGCTTTAATCGTTGAGCATATTCCAAATGAAAACAATGACACATATCTTAACCCATAATACTGCACAAAGGATCCTGTAGAGCGAGATTTTATTTATGCACAAGATGTAGGGGATGATGACACCGCTCCACTCTGGACCAAGCTTATCGGGATGAAGCAACTAGGGAACCTCCAAGACCTCTAAATCATGGAGGTCTAGAAAGTGAAGGGGGAACAAAAAGATTAAGGGCCCGTTCACACTACGGAATCAGCGCCAAGTCCGCGCAGGGTTTTTTCTCGTGGAATTTTGGCATTGATTCTGTAATGTGAACTGGCCTTTAATCTTTTTGTTCCCCGCTCACTCTCTAGACCTCCATGGTTTAGAGGTCTTGAAGGTTCCCTAGTTGCTTCATCCTGGTAACCTTGGCCCAGAGTGGAGTGGTGTCATAATCAGCCTCCACTCTCCGCACCTCTCCACCCAAAGATTTGGCATGTCAATTCTTTGAGCAGAGAGGTGCAGAGAGTGGAGGCATGCAAGCCCTCCCATTCAGATAGCAGGCGCTGAGTCCGTGCATGGGGGGTTTCCGCACGGAATTTCGACACTGATCCATGGTGTGAACAGGCCCCTACTCAAAGGCTGGAAACACATACAGCAGGGTAAAACTTTTAAAACTACCACTGGAGTTTTTGTGCCAAAGCCACAAGTACATTCAAATGGGATGAAGCATATAAAGGGGGGACTTGTACTTCTCTTTCCTGTTAGATCAACTTAAAAAATTGCCTTGTGTCATTCAAGCCTGTGGGCCGTTGACACTGTCCATCAATCAAATGACTGCCTTCTCTTTGAGCGCAGATGACCTGTGTTTAGTCTCTTTTTTTAGAACCGGCCCAAGACCAAAAATCTGCCTTCAGGAGACTGGACCTGGATACAAGTAAGTATAGCTTTGTTTACAGCAGGATAACTAACAATGAATGTAAATTGTAAAGATTCTTTATATCACATCCCCTGATTTAGAGTTTAACATATAACCTCAGTGCCCATTTAAGTGACAAAAAATGCACAAAATAAAAATTGTAGGGAGAGCATTTTATATTTCCCTATTGACTTTCAACTTACAGCTAGCACATCAGTGTTTTTAGCAGTAAAAAAAGAACAAAACAAAACCAAATGGCTGGATTTATCAGCGTATCTGTTTACCAGTCCTACCTACAGACCAGCCCCCATGTCCCACATTAAATTTATTGAGGGCTGGACTCCTCTCAGTAACTCTAGCCAGTCTGAGACTCAGAAATCTCAGGCGTAAATCATGGGAAATCAGGTGCAGGAAGATGCCACACTCCTCCATGCCATGCCATGCCCCCTGTCCATCTCACTGAGTATATAATAATTTTTCAAAAACAGAGATCACAATCATTATTCGTGGTCATCAATATTATAAGACGGACATCTCTCCCTGCTGTGATCTCAAAGTGGGAACATAGCCTCTTGGTGCTTTGTTTTCTGCATTTTTTTGGGGAAGAAAAAGTCGCTATGTGTGAAACCAACCTTGAAATGCCATATACAGAACTTTACTTGTGCAAATCACCTTAGCTCTCTTTAGGGAATTTCATTTGTAGGGGATTAAATATGTCTTCGTAAGCAAAGAGGAGATGTGAAAGTTATATCTTACTGCCCTATACGTCCAATTTTATTAGCAAAGCTATTCATCGTAAAGGCCCATTATACCTTTCAGTCGGATGTTTGATAGTTTGCTGTTTATGGCATTAAACTCAAGGGAAATAAACAAGCTGATAAAAATCCACATTTTAATCAGATGCAAGGAAATGACAGGCGGAAGATTTTATATGGAAAATGGATAAATATGTGGATAAATCTCTACAGATACAATCTCTTCTTAGTTCTTTCAGTCTTATTAGGCGTTCCCTGAAGGCTGCTGCGTGGGCTCATATAAATGGGTACAAAATGGTCTGCATCTGATCCAAATCTGAACGTGCAGATTTCCTGTCTGGACAAGTAAGATTCATGGATCCTATATGAAAGCCTCTACTTTGGAAGTACTCCAATACTACGTGAGGGAGCAGCATAGGTAGCTGTTTACGAAAATTTTTAGTCAGCTAATTTAAAGGAAACCTAGCAAGACACTTTAACTTTTTTTTTTTTTTATAACTGTATTTTTATTGGAAATAGTTTTTCAGTATATGACACACAGAAGAATAAAAGAAAACAATACAAGAACCAAAATAGCATTGTCAAGTTTGCAACAAGGATGGATAATAAAAGCATTAAATGAAGTGAGCATAAGTACACATATCAGAGGACATGTCCACAGGAATACATAGAGCAACACTCAACTAGTGTATAGTAGCGACAATCGCAGATAAAGGGGAAAGCAACTCAGTTTAAACGTATCCGTCTAGTTCCAAACTCTTATTACACTCAAGCAAAGGTAAACCAAACAAACAAAGAACTGGGGAAGACGAGGACAAGACAAAGATAAAGGGGGTGAGATTAGGGAGGAAGGGAGGGGGAAAGGAGAGATCTAGGGTGGGCTAGCAGAGGATGAATATGGTAGATCAGGAGAGTCCCAAGGTGACCAAACAGACTCAAATTTGTCCATAGTGTTATTAAGGGAAGCCGTCAATTTTTCTAAGGAGCGTAACTCCCGTATCCTAGATGTCAAGCAGGACAGAGCTGGGGGGGGGAGGTTTGCTTCCATCCCCTAGCAATTAGGGATTTAGCAGCAGTGAAAATAGTCAATAGCAATTTAGCCTGTCGTTTCCCAATATTTTCTGGGAACAAACTTAGTAGGCAAACCGCAGGGTCAGTAGGGACATCAGTGCGTAGAACCTCGGTGGCTAGCCTGCAGACCCCCCTCCAGAAATGCCGGATAAGGGTACATTCCCAGAATATGTGATAGAGAGACCCCGTGGCACCCGCACACCGCCAGCAAAGAGAGGGGAAAATACTGTTCATCTTATGGAGGAGCTCGGGTGTGTGGTACCATAGCATTAATCATTTGTAATGGGACTCCTTATAGGTGGTGCAAATAGATGACTTCGCAGCTCTTTCCCAAATCACATTCCAGCATTCGGGTGGGAGCTGTCTACCCAGAACTCCCTCCCACAGTATATATCAGAGATCAGTCCGGAAGTCCCACATCTCACTATTTGCTCAAGGCCGAGGGCTTCGATACCGTGAGGGATCCCAGGCAAGACATCATAAAGTGACGGATTTGCAAATATGTATATTGTTCAGAACGTGGTAGCTCCGACCTGTCCACAAGCTTATCAAACGGGAGGAGGGAGCGGGTGAGAGGGTCAACAATGTTCGCAAATTGAAAAAGTTTTTTAGTGCCCCAAAGTCGGACGGTTAGGGACTGCAGGCCTGGAGAAAAGTCAGGGAAGAGGAGAAAGGAGTTAAGAGGAGAGGCAGTAGAGGATAGCTTAAATTTTTGGGAGCAAGATGACCAAATAAGCATAGTAAAGCGAATTGGGCCTAGTAATTGCAATTGAGAAGACAAAGGGGGAGACGCATGCCAAAGGAAAGAGTTGGGATGAAATGGAGCTAGCCATATTTTTTCAATTTCTACCCATTTCTTATATGCCAGGTACTTAGACCAAGCAGGGATTTGTCGTAAATGAGTTGCCCAGTAATAGTGCAGAAGGTTAGGCACTGCCAGCCCGCCTTGAGATTTACTGCACATCATTACAGACGCAGGGATGCGGTGTTGCTTAGAGGCCCATATAAACTTAAAAATCTCCTTTTGTAGGGCTTTTAATTCAGAGAGGGGTATATGTAGAGTATGAAGGGCTCTAAGTTCCCGAAAAAGGGCAGGGAAATTAGCCGAGTATAGTGAAGAGTATGTGGGCGTAAGGTGGATCCCTAGGTATTTAATTGAAGACTCAGTCCATTTAAATTTAAAAACCGTACGGAGGTGGGACACCATAGAATGTGGTAGGTTTAGGGGCATGATTTCTGACTTAGTGGTGTTGACTTTGTAGTCGGAGAGTACTCCGAACTTAGAGAGGAGGTCACGGAGAACAGGAAGGGTTGTGACAGGATCCCACAGGGTAAGGAGAACATCGTCAGCAAAGAGCATAATTTTGAACTCCTTGCCTCGGACAGATACACCATGAATGTCGGGGCAATTTCGAATCGCCGCCGCCAGGGGCTCAATACAGAGAATGAACAGTAGGAGGGAAAGTGGACAGCCCTGGCGGATGCCATTCCGACTGGTAAAAGTTCCCGACATCATGAGAGGAAATTTAATAGCTGCAGTAGGCTGTGAATACAGGGCTTCAATTGCAGTCAGAAAGGGACCTCGGAGACTGCAACATTTAAGCGTGTCAAACATAAACGGCCATCCAAGGCGATCAAAGGCCTTTTCAGCGTCCAAACTAAGTATCAGGGCCCCATCAAACTGCTGATTAACTACATCAATGATGTCAATTGCTCGTCTCGTATTATCTCCGCCCTGTCGTCCCGACACAAAACCCACCTGGTCCGCGTTGATAAGGGAGGGCAGCCAACATCCCAGGCAGGTAGCCAGTATTTTCGTGAAAATCTTGAAGTCAGAGTTTAGGAGGGATATTGGTCTGTAATTCACACATTCCAAGGGGTCTTTTCCGGGTTTGGGAATGAGTGTAATATATGAGTGAGAGAGGGAAGGTGGAACGGCAGCTCCTTGTAAGAATGAGTTGAACAATGAGAGAAGTCTGGGGGACAGTTCAGTAGAAAAGGTTTTATAATAAAGATAAGTGAAACCATCTGGTCCGGGGGCCTGCCCCGACGGAAGAGACTTAAGGACTTCAGACAGGTCCTCATCAGTGATGGGAGCGTTCAGATCATCTATAGCAGAATCCGGTAAGGATGGTAGATTACATTCAGACAGAAACTCAATGATACAACGGGATCGAGGCACCGGACCAGATGGGAGGGCAGAAGGCAGAGAGTAAAGCTTAGTGTAGTATTGAAAAAAGAGAGAAGAGATTTCACTAGGATTATGGTGGAGCGCTCCATTAGAGTCCCTAAGAACCTGAGGAGACTGGGCTGCGGCAAGATCATTAAGCATTTTCCCTAGCAAGGTATGGGCTTTATTGCCTTTTTCATAGAACCGCTGTTTAGAAAAGAGAAGCAACTTCTCTACTTTCATCAATGACAAATCCTTCAAGCGAGCCCTTGCTGCCACAAGCCTCCTCAGGGTTCCCAGGGAAGGGCGCTGAGCTAGAGATTGTTCAAGGGTATGGATATCACGTTTAGCATTACAAATCGCCAATTGGGAGTCTTTCTTCTGACGTGAGCTCAGGGCAATACAATGTCCCCTAACAACTGCCTTATGAGCTTCCCAGAGAACAGAATCAGAAGCAACAGAGCCTCCATTTTCTAGAAAGTAGTTAGAGATGCACGTTATTATCGCATCACGGGTAAGCGGGTATTTTAACAAATTCTCATTCAAACGCCAATGACACTGGCTTGTAGGAGACTGTAAATGTTTAAGACAAACCATCACCGGCCCGTGATCCGACCAAGAGATCGGGTCAATAGTAGCCCGATCCAGAAGACGGGCAGTGGGAATATTACCAAAAAAATAATCTATTCGAGAATGTAAGCGGTGGGGGTGCGAATAAAATGTATATTCCCTTTCCGTAGGGTGGTCAATTCGCCAGAGATCAAATAGCTTATGCTTACGGATAAGTTTACGAAACTCCGTAGATAATTTGGTTTGCTCCGCAGGAATGGGGTGGGCATCTACAGATTGTCTATCTAATAGGTCTGATAATGGCAAATTGAAGTCTTCCCCTAGCAACATAGGAGCAGGAGGGTATCTTGCAAGCTTATTGAGGACCCTACGGAGAAAGGGTATTTGTGATCTATTAGGAGCGTAAATATTGCAGAAAATAATGGGTTTGCCACGGATCGTGCATTCCGCAATTACAAAACGGCCACCTGGGTCAGAGAAGGAGGAGGATATCTGGACAGGGAAAGAGCGGGAAAAGAGGATAGCAACACTTGCAGTCTTGGTCCCCTTAGAGGCACTAACAACAGTGGGAAAAGTGTGTCGGGCAAAGTTAAAGGTAGCCGTACTATCAAAGTGTGTTTCCCAGAGGAAGGCCACATCAGCTTGTAGATTGCGGAGCTCTCTCAGAGCTAACTTACGTTTTAGGTTAGAGTTAAGCCCTTTCACGTTTAGAGTCACACACTTAGCCATAGGGGGGAAATAAAGGAGAAAGGAAGCCAATGGAACAGCTCACCCATAGGAGATATCGTAAAGATAGCATCGGATTCAGCTCTGCTACCGCCCTCAGATCAGGAGGAGTGGAAGGGACCCTAGAGGAAAGGAAGGAGAAACACAAGGGAGAAGGAAGATAACAACATACAAAAACTAAATACCACAAAGAAAATGTAGACTCGAAATGGTCAGAAGCACATGGCTCAAATCCTGTATATAGGAACCCAGGAAAAAGGGGAGAACAATGTAAGTAAATGGAAAACAATACAAAATGAAGAACAGTAAACAACTTAAAGGTTGAGCAATAAGTACCCCTGGGGGGGGAGGAAGGAAGTACAGACAGAAAACCCTGAACAACACACAATTACGAGCGTGAAGCCAGGTCAT
Organism: Dendropsophus ebraccatus; assembly: GCF_027789765.1. Classification (NCBI taxonomy): domain Eukaryota; kingdom Metazoa; phylum Chordata; class Amphibia; order Anura; family Hylidae; genus Dendropsophus; species Dendropsophus ebraccatus. The sequence continues at coordinate 88,931,930 of NC_091462.1, forward strand.
TCAGCTATAAGGAAAAACATATCAGTAACATGTAAGGCCAATCAGGAGAACACGAAAAGGCAGCAGGCGAACTCCAGGAGAAGTCGGGGTGTAGTAGAGGTGATCACACGTAGGGGGGGGGGGGGGGGCGTTCCAGACCGATTCAGAAGGGGCGCCTGACTCCCCGTAGCGTGGGCGCCTTCTCTTCTGTCGGGCGGATTGCCACACCTGTGGCGGAGATGGAGGGGGGGGGGAGCAATTGTCCAATCCATAATTCTGGGCACTGGGATGTCTAGGAGATCGCAGAATTTTGTGAGGTCTTCCAGATTACGAAGTGTTGCAGAGCGGCCCTCTCGCCGGGCAGATAAAGCAAAAGGAAAGTTCCATCTATATGTTGCATCATAGTCCCGCAGCGTCGTCAGAAGGGGGCGTAAGAGGCGTCGTTTCTGTAGAGTTATCCACGAAAGGTCTGGAAAGATCTGGAGGGAAGCACCATCGAAGTCCAAGGTGCGCAGTGAGCGAGCTTTCGCCATTATAGCTTCCTTAACAGTATGGTCATGCAGACAGCAGATGACATCCCTTGGGACCCCATTAGTTGGTTTGGGTTTGAGGGCCCTGTGTGCTCTGTCGAATTTAATTTTATTAGTGGACGGCTCTCCTAGCATGGAGTTAAACAGACCCTCTAGCGTGGGGATTAGATCGTTGTCATGAGTCGCCTCAGGGAGACCTCTTATACGGATATTGTTGCGACGCCCACGGTTGTCCAAATCTTCAATGTGGCGCTGCATGTCATCTAGAGCAGTAGCTTGGGCTGAGATTGTGGAGGGCAGGGTGTCAACATAGTCTCTGGTAGAGTCATGGTCGCCTTCGAGCGTTTCCACTCTTAAAGTAATATGTTGCATATCTTTTCTCATTTCCGCAATTTCTGCCCTGCAGGCCTCCTTGACCTCAGAAATCAAAGATTTAAAGTCCCGCTTAGTTGGTAGTTGGGACAGAATATCATGAACACCTTGCTGGGATATAGAGCCTCCTGCTGAGGCCTCCGAATCAGAGTCATTACGACGCCAATCAAGTTCCTTAGGCGAATCAGACCCCAGAGCAGCAGTTATATTCTTAGAGGTCAGGGTTTGCCCACTCTTCTTTGTTTTATCCCCTTTTTGTGTTTTATTGTTAGCAGCCATCATATATTGTGGGATGCGCTGCTGTCCCTTTAAGACCGGAAAGTCACCAGAGAGCGGGCCTCTCAGTGTGGTGGGGAGAGCGGTCCGTCCCGCCGCGGCAGAGCGCGATCCAGGCCGCAAGATGGCAGCTGCACACGTGTCCCTTCCCCGCTGGGCTCTCTGCGGTGCAGGCTGTGGTGTCGGAGCCTGTCGTCTTCCCCAGACTGTGGGAGGCAGGAGCAGGGTACACTCCGCAAGCGGACCGGGACTCGATCGGGGCCGCAGGGGGATGCTGACCTTGGGTGTCGTGTGTCAGGAGGTCCGGAGGAAAGCTCGGCCGCACCACATGTGAGGTACGGTGATTGTGGGCACTGGCGGGGAGCAGGTCCGGAGTCAGCTCGGGGTATTCTAAGGGTCGCCCTGGTCCTCCCCTCCATGAAGGGGGTCAGCCTGCTGCGGTGAGCTGAGGTTATGGCCACTTATGAAGCTGATAGACCAGGAGCTCCTCCTCTATGCTGCTGGTCTCATCGGCGGTTCGCCACGCCCTCCCCCCCCAAGATGCTTTAACTTATAACACAGGTGTCAACTGGCAACTCTCCAGCTGTTTTACAACTACAATTCCTATCATGTCTGTACAGCCAAAGCTAAAAGTGAGTTTTGTTGTGTCATGGTCACCTCCTGTGACATGCTGCCACCACACTGACAATCATTAAAGGGTTTGGCCACTTGGTACAGTGTTAGTAAGTGTACTCACTGTATATACTGACAGCAGCTCCCTGTGTACCTCATAGAGCTAAAATCAGACTTCCCTCCTCCAGGCTGTGCTGCCCTTCTCTACGGTGTCCACAAGAAGGCTGTTAGTGATTGTGCAGTGTCTTGTTCTGATCAAGACTTCATCCCTTCTGGCTGTATAATACAAAGCGGTTATCGGTGCTCATAGAGTGTTATCTCACCATCCACACATACACTTTATTGGGGGTAATGGCACACATTTGCACCCCGCTGTTTGTTCTTTCTTATATAAATACTACTTTTGCCTTTAGCTCAGAAAAGATTTTTTTTTTAAAGCACAGACTGGTTTATTTAGCAATAAATAGTGGGGTTACATTACTGACCCCCAACTATGGCTATTCTTATGGGACTTTGGTGGCTTCCTTTACCCTGTTACAATATTCAGGAAATGCCCGGTCGGTGAATCACTGACAAACAATGATTAGAATGAGTGTCTTACCTGGAGCATACATGACCATCATACCTGTTACTATATTTATATGTCAGTCTCAAAATATCTTTAATCCATCAGAATTCAGGCCTAATAGATTATAATTTTTTCCTCTGCTACAGCATCACACGTCATAGACATGAAAATGAAGTCATAAAATGGACTACCAGCATCTTCTAGAATATAATTAATACTACTACTAATAATAATAATAATAAATAATAATAATAATAATAATTACAGTATATAGGATTTTACCATCCTCCCCTTCACAAGACTAAAGTCAGTGCTGGAGCTCCTGAGAATTTCCCCATTATACAAATCTTAACTTTTGCAATAAACAAAAACAGTAAAGTAGGAATTAAAGGATGGCAATGGTGCACAACCAATGACCCCATCACTGTAATGTAATGGGGTTAACCTCCTATACTTCTGCCGTAAAAACTTTTATGCTTCATATTTGGTGGAGCCATTAACATGACTGTGCTGTCCTCTGACCTCAGTCCTTATGGGCCCCCATAAAACTTAATGATTTGCTTATGAATAAATAATAAAAAAGTAAAAAGATATAATGCAGCCCACTGCTTCAGAACGGCATAGGCAGGATGCTCTGGTGAAATCTGTCAATTTCCCCCTTTATTTCTACTAAAAGAAGTGGTAATATAAAAATCATGATGACAGCCCTTACCATGACCAACATTACGCCAGAGGCTAAACAATGCTATCATAATCCAATTGTAGAGAGAATGGAAGGGCTAAATATGGTGAATATTCTCGACATCTAGAGGTGAAACCTGAAGCTTCTGGGTCTCAAGTCAAAATCTGTAACAGCCCCCCTACCCTTCTTTTTTATATTGACTATACCACTGGGAGGAGTTGTGATCTGCAGCAGCCGCAAAGACAGCGAGGATCACACATCGGCCTTTCCAATGGACTGGTCAAAACTGCCAGAGCAACAGCCGTTGAAATGCTACAGGTAAGACATGACTTAATAATTTTAATTAGAGAATATAATTGATGTTTCTGTCAGTAAAAAAAAAAAAAAAAAAAAAAAAAGATTTTTTAATAAACACACTTTTATAAGGCGGTGAATGTCAGTGCTGACACTTCTTAAGAGTCTCCCAATTATACAAATATTGAAAACTTGACAATTAACAAAAAAAAAAAGCAAAGTAATTAAATGAGGGGAATAGTGAAGAGCGACTGATGACCTCACCGCTGTAAAATAATGGGTTTAGCCTCTTATACATCTACTACTAAAAGCTTTTTATGCTTTATAATTGGTGCAGTCATTAAGGCGACGGTCCGGCTCTCTGCAGTCCTCTGACTAAACAGTCAGGATATGATCCCATTAGTTTATTTGCACATTGGGAGCCTTAAAAACAAAAAAATACATATTTTAATTTTTGTGCAAACATATATTCATTTTAAAATTGTTAGGCCCTAAAACTCAGAAACAGAATTATTAACCGATTGCTATGGATAAAATATTTCTTTTCATATATGCTATTAAAATACACACAATATATTTTTGGGAAATATCCCTTTACAATAAGCCCTGTCAAGGAATGGGACATATTAGGCAGCAAGTGAAGAATAAGTTCTTGAAGTAGATGTGTTGGAAGTAGGAAAATTTGTGTAAACTTCGACTATAGCAAGGGCCAAAATGCCTAAAGGACTGGGTGAAAGCATCAACAGAACTGCAGATGTCATAGGGTATCCCCACAATGCAGAAAAACTACTGAATCCCAGATTGCTGAAAAGTTAATCTTGGCTAGGACATAATGGTGTCAGAATACAGAGGGTATCACAGTTTGCTGTATTACCACAGACCAGTCAGAATACTCATGCTGACCCCAGTTCACCGCCACCAATAGCACCTACAACGTGAGCACCACAACTGGACCATGGAACAATGCAAGAAAGTGGCCTGGTATAATAAATGATACTTTCTTATATACCACGTTGGCAGCCAGGTGAGTGTACCTCACTTACCTGGAGAAGAAATTAAACTAGATTGGACTACATGAAGAAGATCAGCCATTAGAGGAAGTTTGAAGTTCTGCTTGGAAACTTCGAGTCCTGTGGATGTTATACTAACATGCACAATCTGCAGTTCTTGGCAGGTATAGTACCTTTAATGCCAGTAAGAAGGATTGTACCTGCAAACAGCCAAATCTATGAGAACATAACATGGCTTTTTCTTTAGTATTACCCTACAATATAGGAACAAGGGATACCTCTCAGTTAAGGTGGACAAACACCAGTGTCACTCAGTCGGTGTTAGCAAAGATCATACCGGCCGGTACTGCAGTACCGTACGGATGATCTTTACTGCCGCTTAATTAGGATGCGGGCGCATCCGTACGCGCCCACATCCGAATTCCCCGCTGCACACAACAGTGTGTGAACCGACAGGTTCTCTGCAGCCACTATACATTGAATAGCAGCCGCAGAAAACTGACATGTCAGTTTCTTGCGGCGCCACTAGGGATCCCGGCCAGAAAGTGAAACTGGCTCAGTTGCCCCTAGCAACCAATCAGATTCCACCTTTCATTTTCCAAAGTGTCTGTGAGGAATGAAAAGTGGAATCTGATTGGTTGCTAGGGGCAACTGAGCCAGTTTCACTTTACACCATGTTTGATAAATCTTCCCCTATGTGTATACACTCCGTCCGGGATTCCTTAGAAGATAACACTATGTAAGTTCTGTAGTAATCATGGCTGTTGTTAAAACGACTGTGATTAATATGAGACTTACGCAGTGGGAATTCCCTATACACATGAACGTTTGGCAAAATGCAGACAGACAGAGGGGTCAGAAACTGATTTCCCATCATGCCCGACCCATATGTCCACATGTCGGTGAAGTTCAGGAGAGACCGTTAATGAGGCACAAAGTTATATGGATCAAAAATGAGCTAAAAAAGCCAAATTTTTACATTGAGTTTTATTGAATCAGTCATTGTCATGAGTTTCTTCAGAGCCAGACTGCCGAATATAGGTGCACCCAGACAGTACACATGGAAAATGGTAGCAATTAAAAGTTCTCGAAGAATGCAATAATGTAATGCTGAAAAAAGTCCCAAAATGTGGTGTAAATGTAAGTTTATATTGCCCGGCAATGATAAGAACATGCAGGTTGGTTGCTAATTAATGTTGTTTGCTGAAGGACAAAGCATCACTTTCATTTATGGCGCCTCTTTTTGTCAAGCAGCCCAGCATCTGTTCCTGGGTAATTTCGGTGCGCGGTAATGTATGACCAGTCACTCACACTGCCGCAATTAGAACATTGTATGATCATAGAGAGTCTTATATAGAACTTTACTCTACTTCAATAAAAGGATGAATGTTATGAAGACTAGTTCTAACTAGAGGCCAGATCTTAGCTTTGTAAGGAGCTATTGTACTGGTCTTACTAAACCATCATAATACAGCGAATTCCAAATGCACAATAAGGAATCGCATGAGAATGAGACTCTTCAGCTCAGCCTTCTGCATATACATAGAATCATATAAATCAGCATGGATTTAGAAGACATACTGTACATACATTTTCAGAGGTATAAATAGTAATACTAAAGGGGTTCATGGCATTACTCCAGTGCACGACCCCACATACTTAGACATTACAACTTGTTACTGTAAGACAGAGACGTGAGAGGGGAAACAATTGTAATATTACATTATTAAAGTACATAATTTTTTATTTAGATACTATACAGTACACCAATGGAATCTGGCAGTCAGCGGCGCTGTGTGCGTCTCCCATTGCCTTCAGAAGATGTGTTAGTTCAAGGGAAACATTGTTTGCCAACTGTAACCAGTTTAAGTTTGTGCCTGTTGTGGGGCTGAGGTCTGAGGATACCAAAGGGCGGCCTGTCACTGTGGAACTCGGCAGAGCAGCTGTGGGAAAAGGAAGAAGCTCCTTAAGGCATGGATGGGGAACCATTGGCCCTCCAGCTGGTACAAGACTACAATTCTTTTCATACCTGGACAGCCAACTGGAAGGCTAAAGGTTTTCCATCCCTTTCCTAGTCCTGGTCCAAGTCCTGGTGGGTCAGCTCAGCTTTGCCAATTACCTAGTTATTATAAACCATGGTGACTGAATCATTACTGTACTTGAATACATGCAGTATAGAGTATGTGAGGCAGGGTGTGCTACCCTATCGGCCACCAAAATGAGGGCTGGTAGGTCCATGATATGAACCCTAATTCTGCACAGCCAGTACTTTTTTAGGCAAAAGAAATTCACATATGACCATCTTGTTTCCAGTACAACCGTTACTAAAGCATCTGTACAGTTTGATGAGGAACTTACCTAACAGCTACTGTGTTTTGCTGAAAATAAGACAGGATCTTATATCATTTTTCTTCTCTGAAAAGGCTAGGGTTTATTTTGGGGGTAGGTCTTATTTTTAAAGAAACACAGTTGCCCTCTACACTACATTTCTATATGGTAGTTATACTCCCACTGTTACTGTATGTCCCACTGTTATTGTTAGGCTCCTCTACTGTAAGTTCTCCTGTAGTTAGGCCTCCATACTGTACACCTCCTTCCCCTGTGTGGTTCTTTCCTCATACTGGATACATTCCCCTCTGCAGTAAGGCCCCCCATACTGTATATCTCCCCCCCCCCCTCTGTAGTTGGCCCACATGTATTTTCTTACCACTCCTGGTTTTCCTGCAGCTTGTGTTGAGCAGATGGGGGCGGAGCATAACAAGTCTGCCACTGATTGGCTGATGCTCAGCCAACAAGTGTCTGGGATCCGGTCAGCTGACTATAACTAGGGCTTATGTTTGGAGTAGGGCTTATATTTCAAGGGCTTATATTTTCGGGGTAGGTCTTATTTGCTGAGAGACACAGTACATTGATCTCTTCTATAGAGCTTCTTGGACCTGTCAGGATGAATTGGGTAGGGGTATAGTGAGGTTGACTGAGGTTAACTGCAGTCAAATAAAAATTCTTAGATTTTGAATCGCTCTGCTTTAAAATACAATCTACCAGTGACAAAATAAATTGACATTTTATAGATTTAACGTATTTTACAGGCCAGGGACTCAATTTCTCTGGCCCATAATATTATTCTTTCAATGTCTATATGCAAGCAATTACAGAAAATGGAATTGCTTTTCTCCTTGGGAAAGCCCCGCTCAATTCATATTTCTTTCTAGCGGTGTCATTATGGACCCCTGGATTTGATAAATATGTGTGTTTTCTATCATTCACAGCAGCAGTCTGTATATTAAAGGCTTTTGTATACTTTCCCCCAAAACTTTTTTTTTTTCACAAGGCAAAAATGAAAATGGAGGCAAAAAATCCTACTGTTTTGTGTTTACAGCTCATGTGCAGACCTATGCATCCATATGGTAGCAAACAACAATCCAGGGACAGCTGCACAGGGGCCTGGGGATAGGAAAAGACAATGTTAGGTGCCCTTATTGTGCCCCATATAGTACTAGGTTCCCTTTCTGCCCCCATATGATAGTTAAGGCCCCTCTCTGTGTGACCATATAGTAATTAGGTCTTCTCCATGCCCCTATATAGTATTAGGCTCCTCTGTACCTCCATATAGTCACTAGGTTCCCATGTGCACCCTATTGTAGTTAGCCTCCATCTGTGTCCCCACATAGTATTAGGCCCTGCTGAGCCTCTATATAGCAGTTAACCCCTCTCTGTGCTCCCATATATAGTCTCCCCCGTAGCTAGACTCCCCTATGTCGTTAGGTCCCCATCCTGTGTACAAGGACTTTACCTGCACCTGCCTTCCCTGCATATTCTGTCCTGTTGAGTGGGTAAGCAGAAGTGAACGAATAACAAGTCTGGCACTGGTTGAATAATTCTCAAACAGTTTTAGAGATGATTTCAGTATCACTCTCCTGGATTATCTAATGACCCTGAAGAACGAGCACCAAGGGAGATCTGTCAGCTGGGCCACTGCCTGTGCTCTGAAGTCACAGAAATGGACTCAGCTCACACATATCTTTCCTGTATGTGATCTGAGCCGGTCAGATGCCAGATGACCTACAGTGGTGCACCTGAACCCTGACTATGCCACGGTACCACCACCACGACATAGCAGAGCACCTCAAAGACATCACGGCCTACAGGGGGATCCGCTAGTCCATTGGTAGGCAAGTCTAATGCTGGAACTTCAAGAGATCTAAACACAGCTCTGTCCATACCCTCAGATGCCCTGACTAGACCAACTATTATGCCTCTAGGTACCACAGATAGAGCTTTCCTTATACCCAAACAGGAAAAGATCAATTTATTAAAGCTAAAGGTGTTGGGAGAAGCCACACAAACAAACACATGATATGTTAATAATGTAAAGAATTTCATGAAATCCATTCATTCCCAATGTGAGTCTATGTGCGTAAATAAATGCATTTTAAATAAGCTTTAACATGGAAAACCCTAGAGACAAGGCTTGTTTTATTTATTAAAGGAGTCGCTGAATGTATTCATGAATCATTTTCATATGAGAAAAATTAATTAAACTGGAATCAGGAGTCGTAGCAGTATGTGCAGTGTTAAAGCTGTAATAATAACCACAGGCAGAAAATAAATAAAATGCACACGCATGCAATCTTATTTTTTTTTCCAAATTAAAGATCCATAAGAAAGTATTACCATTTCAATGACTGTATAAATATGCATGTGGCCTGCTATAATTTTTGTAGCCCCTCTTCGTACCTGTTCTATTTTATCAATATCCTTTTGTAGGTGAGGTCTCCAGAACAAGACACAGCATTCCAGTTGTGGTCTCACTAGAGCTCTATACAGTAGGTTATACCTCTAGCTATACAGCTCAGCATACAATTAGTTCTCTACTGCCTGGTTGTGCCATAAATCACTAACCCTAAATCCTTCTCTTCTGAACTCTTCGCTAATACAGATATGTTGATACCATACTCAAACGATGCCTTCCCCCCACGTACATTATTTGATATTTGCAGATTGACCTGCATTGTTCAGACCACTTATCTAGCAAAGCTATACAATTTCTATATTATAGGCAAGTCTGGGAACATCAACCGTATTAAAAAATTTTTGTCAAAGGTAAACATGCAATCCTTACTTAGGCTGGGTTCTAACTCGGTTTTTTTTTTTATAATGGAAGTCAATGGAAAAACGGATCTGAAAAGAATGAACACAAATGTATCATTTTTTCATCTGTTTTTCTTTCCAGAAAGCCTATCAAAGCCTTTTCTATGTCTCTTAAAAAACATTTAAAGTTGCATTTTTATTTCACAAAGTTATCTTCTACCGACAGTGCAGTGCACATCAATGTTCAGAAGCCTCATAGGGAATGAATGGAGTGTTGGCCATGTACATATGGTGTGATTTGTTCATTCCAGGGATCATTAGGAATCCCAGCATTTGGACCCCCACTGTTCTAGTAGCTGTCCACTATTCTGTGGATAGGAAATAACTTTGTAAAATTAGAATACCCCTTAAAAAAGGACAGAACTCAGAACAGATCATTGTGGCCAACCACAAATAACCAATTTCTGCTCGGAATATACACCATTAGGCCATGTTCACACACGACCGGTGTCAGGGAAGATCATCCCATCCAGTACTGCAGTACCGACCGGATGATGTTATTTTCTATTGACCATTAACCATTGAACACAAGAGACGGAGAAGCCGGAGGCGCACTCTCCATTGTGTGACCTGTCAGGGATGTGCGGCCCCTATTCAATGAATAGCAGCCGCACAAAACTGACATGTCAGTTTCTTCTGCGTCCTCTAGCGATCCCGGTCGGTATACACTCAGGCCCGGATTTCCTCTAACAGCAGCACAATGTAAGTTTAGACAACCCAAAAGAAAGTCCTGCCAAAATCAATATCTAGTGCAACAAAGCTATATAACAAAACCGAAAAAATTGCACAAATAATTAGAAATATAAGTCCTTTATTCACATATACATGATATAGAAAAATTAAATTAAAAAAAATTGAATTTTTGTATATCATGTATATGTGAATAAAGGACTTTGTTTTATTTCTAATTATTTGTGCAATTTTTTCGGTTTTGTTACAATGTAAGTTTAGTATTAATCAAGTCCGTTGTTGCAAATTGCCAACAATGGCCGTGATGAAAACTAAACTTACCTTGTGTGAACATGGCCTTAACAATAATCCTCTAATAAAATCTATCCTTCAACCAACTACAAATCCACTGAACTATCCAGGGATTAGGTCTAATCCTCAATAATGTCTCTATCATCTCTTTATGGAGAACTGTATCACAGACTTTGCTAAAGTCTAGATAGGTGACATCCACGTCACCACCTTCAGCCTTGCTTCACATTAGTGGAGTCTAAATGCCCATTCTAATGGGCCACTCAACTTTTTAACCTCAAATAATGTATATATGTATATCGATACAATTCATATTCCTCCTGGACACCAGATGTCTATCCAACACAAGAAAAGCCTAACACAGGAGTAAAGAGTCATTGCATCCAACAGCCGTGTATATACATACAGCTTGAATAGCATTTATTATTTTGCATAATCTGCCAAGTTTTGGATCATAATGTCTTACAGTGCTTTACAATTTGTGCAATATGGGGCAAGGAAAGTGGCAACCACACTGAGCACATTCTGTGGTTTGTTCTTATATTCGCACCCCCACCCCCATATTGTGTCATTCAGCCTGCAGGATATAAATCATTCTATAGAGAAGTTCCTGCAGTGTGAATTTTTGAGAAAACCACTTTATAGATAATTGAGGGAAGAAGCGGTGCAGTTTTTGTCACTTGAAGAGTCTAAATGACACTTCTATAAATGTCAAAGAAAAAGAGAAAGTACTGAACCAGCACACCCAATGCAGTATATCAAAGAATCAAGTTTATTAAAGTACAGAGCACCCCTCTCTTTTGCATTATTGTTTGTGGTGCCCTCCCTCTGTGTCTATTACATAAATGACACTTCTGACAGTAAACGGAGAGGATTTTAGGAATACGAGAAGTGTTGTTTCTGACATGAGTGATGTATACACTATTCTTCACATTCTTTTATTCCTATTTTCCTCTACTGTATAATTAAAGAACCTTGGTCTACATCATCCGCAAAAGAAAGAATCTGAGCAGTCAACATAAAAACGGAAATAGGTTATATATACGCTAGGTATCTTCAGCAGAGTAATACATGAATATTAAACAGAGTGAACAGCGCAGATATCAGTGGGAGAACTCTCAGTGTTCTGGGGAAACAGCTGATGATACAAGCTACACTTGATTAGAAATAAAAAAATTATCTGCCACCAGATAATCCAATTTAACCTGAGCAAACTAAAATCAGAACACAATCAAGTATAACTGTATAGTGCCCCAAATACTTAATGGGGAACTCCAACTGGGGGGAAAAAAAAAAATCAACTTAACTGTAACAAAGTTTTACAAATTTGTAATTAAGGCTGGGTTCACACTGCATTTTTGCAGTCCATTTTTCCACTGACTTCCATTTAAAAAAATGATCAAAAACGGATCAAAACACATCCTTTTTTAGCGTACCCAAAAACATGGTCCACCACATTTTTGTGAATGCTAAAAAATTGATGGGAGTTCGTACGAACCCGAACCATCCGCAATGATTACCGCTGTCTGCCCGCTCCGTGCAGAGGGCGGATCCAGCGGGAGGAACACCTGGAAAACTGGGATACAGCCATGGCCATAGGCTGTATCCCAGTTTTCCAGGCGGTCCTGGATAATGCTTCATCTGTTTTATGCAAAAAAAATGGACCAAAGCGGATGCATGCAAATGCATCTGTTTTTATCTGTTTTTTTGGGGTTTTTTTGCATAAAACAGATGAGGCACTAGAGGACCTGTAGGAGCCATACAGGAGCTGCAGATATGGGGAATTTTTTTTCCATTTGTTTTCCAGACGCAGCAGTATAAGAATTTTTATGTCCACAACCCTGGTGGTCTTGGACAGCGAAGGGCTTACTGTTAGTATTCCTGGTGGTCTAAGGAAATAAGTTCAGACTAGAGATGAGCGAACCTCGAGCATGCTTGAGTCCATCCGAACCTGATCGTTCTGCATTTGATTAGCGGGGGCTGCTGAACTTGGATAAAGCCCTAAGGCTATGTGGAAAACATGGATATAGTCATTGGCTGTATCCATGTTTTCCAGACAACCTTAGAGCTTTATCCAAGTTCAGCAGCCCCCGCTAATCAAATGCCGAACAATCGGGTTCGGATGGACTCGAACGCGAACCCGGTTCGCTCATCTCTAGTCCAGACCTAAAGAGAATTCTGGGATTAAAACGTCAAACAAAAAACATAAAATACCTACTCCGGTCACTCACAACCCATGTTCTGACACCTTCCCGTCTCTGCCTGCTTCCGAGATGATGTGTCGGTGCAGGACCTGCTCGCTGACCCCAGCACTGGTTAAGACTAGACATCACTACACACAATGCACGGAGAAGAAAATACATTCCTTTTGATTGTACCAATAAAATCCTAAAAATCTAACAAAATGCAATACCAAGCACTGAAGCATAAAATATAACATAAAATGTTTATTAGACAACCACCTAAAGCATATGTCAAAAGTAACATTGTTGTGATTACCTGACATTGTATACCACATTCAGTGAGATCTATATACCCCAAGCTGTAGAGAATAAGTTAGGAGAGGTTAACTCATAAAGTAAATGTAACAGTATAAAGCTAAGTGCTTATGTGATCATGTAAACATGTTAGTAGTACTGTAACAGTCAGTTCATAGAGACACCGGAGCAGATGATAGGCCACAGCTGCACTAGTAACATATCTTCTAGTCAATGTGAATGCTGTCCTTTGAAACTTTCTGGGCCGTATGAGAGTCTCCGGCTTGTGAGTCTGGGTGAGTCCGGTTTGGTGTCCTGGATAACAATCTAAAGGAAATAAGAAATCAAAAAATGATTGGACACCGGACTTAACTAGTAAGAGTATTATGAAAGGGGTTGTTCAGCAAAAATCTTTTTCTTTCAGATCAACTAGTGTCAGAAAGTTATATAGATTTGTAATTTACTTCTAGTTAAAAATATATTTATCAGCCGCTGTATGTCCTGCAGGAAGTGGTCTGCAGGACAGGAACTGTCCAGAGCAGTAGCAAATTCCCATAGGAAACCTGTCCTGCTCTGGACAGTTTCTGTCTCGGAAAGGGGTGGCAGCAGAGGGCACTGTGTGATGCTGGAAAGAGTACACCACTTCCTGCAGGACATACAGCAGCTGATAAATAAGGGAAGACTTGAGATTTTTAAATAGAAGTAAATTACAAATCTATATAACATTCTAAAACTAGTTGTTTTAAAAGACAAAGATTTTCACCGAAGTACCCCTTTAAGGATCAGGAGTAAAGGCTTTTCTATTTTAGAGGGAAAGGTTAAAGTATCTAATCTGCTCATATGTCCCTATAGCACAGAGGGTGCTGAGAATGAAGGTAACTCCCTTGATCTTCAGCACCATTTTTGGGAACTTTTTAGTTAATTAGATATGTAAATGAGGAAGCTTGGTGCACAGGGGGTGGGACTACCATCATCAGTGCACTGATTTGCCCTGGACGGCCCAACCCTTCTATTGAATTTTTTTTTTTCAAAACCTTCTTACAAAAAGGGATCGTCGAACGTGATCAACCCCTAAGATAATAATTATGTAAAAGATACATAGTTTCCCATGAACAATATTTAAATATGAACCATAATTAACATTTAGTAAAAATCTATTTTTACTTTTTAATTTCATAGGTTATTTTATGTATACTATTAGCTCTGAACGGCAGTAACAAGCAGGCACTTTAGAGAACAGCCACGGCCGGCTTACATACTGCGATGCCTACAACAAGGAAGATTGTTTGGGCAAGGCTAATGTTTCCACAGAATGTGACAAAGGTCTCCCACCGAGTGAAAGTAAATTGAACCCAGAGGATTTATTTTTGAAGACCTTTTTTGCTAGAATACAGGCCCCTTTGCTATAGGGATATGGTACGCTAGCATGCAGAGGTTGGCGGTTCCCCTCCGTGCTATAAAGCATCACACTGTGACTACCTTTGACAAACTAATATCATATTAAATGCCAAATCACCTCGTTCTACAAATGAAAGTCTGAACAAATGCATTTTGCCTGGATACAGTAAATAGATGGGGGGGGGGGGAGCTGTGCTTGTAATACATCTAATGTGCACACAAAGGGGATTAGAGGAAAATGATGGAGATTAAAAATGAATACCATAGGAGAGCATGCTAAATAAACAATCAGTCTCCAGCCAGTTCTCCCACTCTTTTCCCACATATATCTCAGTATAATGTACATCCTAGGTGCTAAAAATCCAGTTTTTGGTTCATTTTCACATCTGAGCAATGCACTCTGAGCACATCTGAGTTTCAAGCATGAAAAAAAAAATCGATTAAATCCTTTTCCACCTTGTGAGGATTTAACTTGAGGTAATCCAACACCTAATGTTTTACCTTGTTGTCCGTTTTAAAACTAAAAATACGACAAAAAAAAATAGGAGGGAAGAAGAAGAAGAAGAAGAGTACCCTTGTGATTCTCCCTAAACTAGATGGTGTCTACATAAACACAGAAACCCGCTTGTATGACATGATTCTCTATTTTCCAGGTCATACAATCCGAGATAAATATCTCTTGAGGAATATCACCGACTTTCAATACACGGCAGCACATTCATCTCTCCTATTGCGTCTCAGAGAGGGGCGATTTTTTTCACAAGGTGTAGCTGATAATAATGGGTTGATACATGGCAGCTGATAATACACATGATACATCGCTGCTGATTCTAACCCTGGGGGGGTAAAGGGAAGAAAATACAAACTCACGGCGGAAAATATTATAGTGTATTTGTGGTAACATACTAAAGTCTTTGTAGGCTTCATGTAACATTCAAGGAGGGTAGAGATCGGAGAGAGTATGGACTATGCACATACATAGGTCTGACTAGGATTTATAGAAACAATATAGTAATGTACTTTTATCCATCATTATTTAATTGTAGATACACTAGAGCAAGATAAAAGTGTATATTAATCACCATCACTTGCCTGGTTCTAATGTCAGGTCCCATTTTGGAAGGTATTTAAGAAACCAGGCCAAACTTCTTCATTACTATTCGGTCAATTTAGCTCTGTAGCCTGCTTTGAGGTCCCCATACACTAGACTTTTGACGACTGTACAGGTAGAGTGTATGGGGCTCTCCCGACCACCCACTGATAGATGACGTCTGTAGAGATAGGGGGCAGGCGCAATGAAAAATCACAGCCCGACCCCTCTCTTTTGGGAGCGATAAGCTTACTTCTCTCTCCCCATAGAGAACACAGGATCACTCGGCCGTGCTGAATGTTCCTGCATATGAGGAGAACAGGGGCTGGTCGGAAAAGATATCTGACGGACTAATAATGGTTATTGATGGTGTATGGCCAGCTTTAGGCTATGTTCACACAACGTCCTAAAAAGGCATCCGCTTTTTGTGTTTAAAAAGACGTCCGTTAGTGCATGATTTTAATTGGCTTGCCTAAAATGCATTGAAGTCTATAGAATAACGGACGTCTTTTTCACACAATGTATTGAATTACGGACGTCTTTTTAGTCAAGTCAATTAAAATGATGCAATAACGGACGTCTTTTTAAACACAAAAAGCGAACGCTTTTTTCTTTTTTTGGACGTTGTGTAAACATAGCCTTAGAGTGACAGTATGTGCCTCTTGAGGCAGCTTTCCACAAAGTACCACCAGGCCATATTAAGGATGAACGTGTTACCCATACAGGACACTCTAGCCAGGAGTTCAGCTAACTAGCTATACTCTGGAGTGGCTGCTTAATTGTCCTGCACAAACTACTACTCCCATTATACTGTAATCATCCTGGTGAGTAGTTGCTTATTTTTCTGATTAGGTATGAGTGTGTATATATTTTCTTACTTGCTTTACTATTCTTAAAGGGAACCATTCACCCCGTGGCCCCCGGCAGAAACTGACATACAGTGACATAAAGGTCAATATACTTACCACATCGCTCCCGGTCCCGTCCCGGATCCAGTTGTTGACACGGAGAAATCGACGATTCTTCTTCTCGCGCCCATTGTGGTAATGAGCGCCGCCGGGTCCGAAGTCCAGCCTTCTCCCCGCCTCCGACACTTGATTGACGCCAGGTCCTCTTCCTCCTCGTCTTCTTTCTTCTCGCCGGATCCCGCGCAGGCGCCGTGACAGTCGTTTTCGGCGCATGCGCAGTTCACAATTGAAACCGCTCCGCAGCTTCACTGTTTACTGCGCGTGCGCCGATTTGCTCGAACACCGTATCCTGTTTACCGCGCAGGCGCAGAAGAGGTGACGAGACCATCACAGCGGCGCCTGCGCGGGAATTCGGCAGAAGACTGAAGACTGAAGACGTCAATCAAGTTCCAGGAGGCGTGGATGGGCGGCGACGAGAAGAGGACCTCATGAATAAGTTGGACTCGTCCGTCGTTTCCTATGGACGTTGGACTCATCTCAGCTCATTACCATAATGGGCGGGAGAAGAAGAATCGGCGATTTCTCCGTGTCAACAACGGGATCCGGGATCCGGGACGGGACCGGGAGCGATGTGGTAAGTATATTGACCTTTATGTCACTGTATGTCAGTTTCTGCCGGGGGCCACGGGGTGAATGGTTCCCTTTAAAGAGGACCTGTCACCCCCCGTGCCGGGGTGACAGGCTCCGGACCCCCAGCTAGATCCCCTTATACTGACCTCATCCCGCTGACTTCCGCTCCTGGAGCCGGTCCCGGGACGGAGGTATCCCGGCGAGAAGCCGGCCACGCGCTGTGGAAATAGGTTCGTCGTTCATAGAGAATGAATGGAGCCGGGGTTCTGACCAGGATATCTCCATCCCGGGACCGGCTCCGGGAGCGGGACTCAGCGGGATGAGGTCAGTATAAGGGGGATCTAGCTGGGGGTCGGGAGCCTGTCACCCCGGCACGGGGGGGGGGGGGGTGACAGGTCTCCTTTAAGGTATGGGGGAAGCTGAGTACAGGAAGTAATTCTTCCGACTCTAGGAAGGGGGCTGCTGTAAGTGATGACTAGTTCTGCAGCCTAGTGACCTGCTAGTATCATTACACTTTGTCCTGGTAAAATAAAATGAATACCAAGTTAGGTGAGTTTTGCTATAGGAAACAAAAAATCATGGCCTATATAATCCCTTTTTCATCACAATAAAGGCTTTTCATGAATTTCACTTGTTTTCGCACAGTATTAAGTGCAAAGCAATTATTCAAATAATTGCAATTAAAGGTTCCCATAGTCACTAAAGGGATATTGTCACCCATGAATACACAGGACCCCTCTCTTATATGGACAGTGTTGCCTAAGCGAGAGAGAGGGGCTCAACTGGCCTGAAGCCCGGCCTAGGTGACACTGTCCAAAGATGAAATGAAGCGATTTTAGAGCAGAGAGAAGACACAGACATATTTTATACAGGTATATATCAAATGTGCAGCATCTAAGCTTGTGGATGTTGTGGAGAAACGTAGGTAGAGTAAGGGGGGGGGGGTGACAGTATTGTTTTAAACCTTGGTCCCATCAGGTTGGGGGTGTCACAAAGGTGAGGCTTCTTGGTCACTGAGTCCGCCCCTTACATGTATTGGGCTGTAAGCCCCACCCTCCCAGGTGAAGTGACAAAGGGGGGGGTAGACTGCAGCACCGGATCGAGGCAGTGGGAGTCAACAAAGAAGCCTCACCTCAGTGACTCACAACCCAGTGGCACCAATATTTAAAACTTGTTTTTAACCAAAAGAAGCCCCAGTTACCACTTTCGCACACTAGTCATCAGGGCGGTCCCCGGAAGCTTTTCTCTTTCCCACCAACCTTAATCGATAGATCCAGAGGCGGACATATCACTTGTGCAGCCTGTTCAGCTGCACAGGGGCCCAGGTCAATAGAGGGGCCTGCCAGGCTCAGACTCTAAGGTGTCAGCTCAGCATGGCACATGTCTGTAGTGCGCCCCCCAGGCGGTATCAGCACTCTGGAAGGCCCCCTGCTCCTGTGGGGCCAACTTAGTCACTGAATGCTGTGCCCGGCTGGAACTGGTTCTTCTCTTCTCTCTCCTCCTACACCCTGCTGCTGCTGATAACCCCCCCTGTACTCCACTGTCCGGCATACCTTGTGTGAGGAGGAGAGGAGAGAGCATGTGGTGACAGGGGCTGGAGGGATCCTGCAGGGTTATGACTGCCAGGGACAGGACTGTAAAGAGGAACAACAGCAGCCACTCTGACACTAAGTAATTATTGTCAGTGTGTCTGTCAGGCTGCTGGAAGTTGTAAGATATAGGGTGGAGTGTGTAAGAGAAAGCACAGAGCCCCAATACCCCTTTGTGATGCTGTAAGTTTTATTGTAAGTTTATGTCTTTTTAGCCAATAACTGTGCTCCCTCCCCCCTTGTTTTTCTCTTTCATCTCCCCCCTAAGCAGCTCCCACCTGTGCAGCCACATACAGTACATGTCTCCCACCTGTGCAGTCACATACAGTACATGTCTCCCACCTGTGCAGTCACATACAGTACATGTCTCCCACCTGTGCAGTCACATACAGTACATGTCTCCCACCTGTGCAGCCACATACAGTACATGTCTCCCTACAGTGCAGTCACATACAGTACGTCTCCCACCTGTGCAGCCACATACAGTACATGTATCCCTCCTGTGCAGCCAAATACAGTACATGTCTCCCACCTGTGCAGCCACATATAATACATGTCTCCCACCTGTGCAGCCACATACAGTACATGTCTCCCACTTGTGCAGTCACATACAGTACATGTCTCCCACCTGTGCAATCATATACAGTACATGTATCTCTCCTGTGCCCCAACAGTGATTAAGGTCCTATTTGTTCTATCCCCCATTAATGCTGTCCTGGAGTCACTTCCACCTTGAGCTATATACTCTCATCCCCCACATAGCATCCAGTGTACAATGCATCTAGGACCCGCCAAGTACAACAGCTGCAAACACTACAACTCCCAGCATTTACTGTAGTCTGCATCTCTCAGGATTTCCTGGGATTTGAAGAACAAATGAGTAGGCAACTCAAGGGGTTTTCCCCTTGGAAACTACAACTCCCAATTTTCTGAGAGCTTCATAAATGTAAGGCATTCTGAGAGTTGTAGTTGTTGTTATTCCAGGAGTTGTGGTCACAGATACTGTACATCAATTCAGCATGTCAAGTTCTGCATGTCACTTCTGACGGGTTCTTAATTTTGGTGGGCCCCATAATCAGTCAATTGGTTGGCCACAGGTACCCCAGTCCACACTGGGGCCGGCACAGACTGCAGTACAGTCCTTTAGTGGGCCCTGGCATCTGTGCTGCGCTGTAGGGCCCTCCCGAGAAACCAGGACACATACCGGATACCCGGGCGTACATATGTGTGCGTCTTTAAGGCAGAAAGGTAGAGAAACAAATAGGTTATGGGGGCCCAAACACATTTTTTTGCACAGGGGCCCTTTGCAGTCTGTGTCCGCCCCTGGATAGATCTGTCCTTGTTCAGGTACAGAAAAAGATCTAGAAAGCAGGTTAGGCAGAAACTTCTGGGGACTGCACGATAACAGGAGGTTCAGGTGTCATAAAAGTGACAAGTTCCCTTTAATGACATTACCACTGAATTCTAACAATTAAAATTAAGGTAAGTGTGGATAAAGCATGATGTCTGAGTCACATACATACAGTACAATAACCTTAATTGCATCTTGTATAGCCAAATCATGTTCTCTAAGGAATCCCAACCACTACATTCTTTTCTTCTTATTAAAATTATCCATATATTCTTTTCTATTCATGTGTGATTGCTCGTTTGGTGAAGGAAATCTGGACACTTATAAATGACAATATGATTACTAGTTTGTATACATAACCTCTCCGCTGTCGCGAGCAAACCGACATTGATAAGAAAAATCAATTCTGAAGTCTCCAATCCAATTAGTATGGCTATATTCATCCTTAATACCATCAAAATAGTTCTCTTAGTGGTGATATATGGAAAAGCTCTGGGGTTTCCTATACACGGTAGAATCGCAAAACCAATTTTATTCTATATTAGGGGGTAGATGTAAGACGCATTGCTTACAGCAAACTGTTGATTTAATCTGTTCCTGCCTGAACTGTTTTCATATCAGTTTTACACTTGAGAAATTCCCCAAAGAGATAGAAAGTGTGGATTTTTTTCTCTGCAGAACTGTCCTTGACTTTCTAAGCAGAATTAGATAATTTGACAAGAAACTCTCATAAAATTTTATTCAGTTAATTTTTGGGGATTTTTAGGCAGTTTCCTAAGGCCAGATTCACATGTCCGTGTTCAGTCTGTGATATACGGTCCATAGGCTGACTGTGCATCAGGGACTGAATTCTTCAACTCCTATGGGACTCCCTGCATTATAATTCATTACTCCAAAACAGTTAAAACTCTGCACTACTGTACTAACACTACTGTGTCCGTTCAGTAGAGGAGGGCTTGAGCTGTTTCTTAATTTGACAGTCTCCCTTGCACCTCTGTGTCTTGAAGAGACTGTCAGCAGGTTTATGCTATTCTACTAAGGGTCTATGCTATTCTACTAAGGGTAGCATAAACTAGGGACAGAGAAGCTGAACAGAATGATGTATCACTTACATTGTTTTTTTACAGCTGATTCTGAGATCTCCTCCTGAATAACATGGACAATAAGCAGTCGGCTCCGTTATGTGCATGAGCCCAGTAGCCTTAATATCCGTGAGAAGCAGAAAACCCCACCCACCAGCTGCTAATTGGCAGTCATCTATCCATGCTGTGTATAGGCAGTCACCTGTCAATTAGCAGCTGGAGGGTGGGTGGAGGGGCGTGGCAAGAATCCTATTCTCCTGCATATTAGGAGAATGGCTGAAAAAAAATTATTTAAGTAATACACCGATCTGTTCAGCATTTATGTCACTAGTTTATGATGCCCTCATTTAAGGCAGCATAAACCTAGTGACAGATTCCTTTTAAGGTCCCCAAACACTTTAGACTTTTGACGGCCCGTACCCGCATGTGTGGAACTCTCCTGACCATCCACTATCAGATTATGTCGGTGGACACAGGGGTTGGGTGTGATGGAAAATCATCACTGGACCCCTTTATTTCAGGAAAGATAAGCTGCAGAGATAAGCCTTACCTCTCCTGTCCCCATAGAGAACACAGGAACCCTTGGCCATGGATAATACTCCTGTATATGGGGAGGATAGTGGCCGATCGGGAGAGATAACTGACAGACGGACAATCCTTTGTGTATGGTCAGCTTTAAAGTTAGACCAGAGGATAACCTCTCTGGGGAGAGGGAGGGGATGTTTTATTTAGCACCCTTTCTTCTGTTTATTATCATGAGAGGGTTTTTTTAAGGACTGTGTACTATATCAGGTGACCTATGCCTTTTTGTTCCATCAAGTTACTTACCTGGATGTGTGCATGTAATTTAAAATACTAGAGAAGGCCAGGTAACATAGGCTCAGAACTCCGGACACCCCGAATGACAGAATGATAAGTCCACATAGGACACAGAGCAAGGCCACGCCGCACACTGCTACCACCACACCTAACAAAACAAAACAGTAATGAAATATTAATATGACTGCATTTCACACTATAGATGTCTATATCTATATAGATCATAACATTATATCATACACAGCATTTAAAGCCTACCGGAAGTTTGAGGTAACATTTCAGGATAAGCTATCATGTATTTATCATGGTAATCGTGTCCATGGCATGTGACATATTATGGCTTTTCACAACAATTTTTTCTGATTTATCCCTATGCAGACTCGGTCACTAATTCTAAGTTGTCTCTGAGCCAATGGGTGGAAACTAGCTACTATGATGCTTCCTATACACTGCACACAGAAATGAGAGAATCCTGCTCCCTATAGCATGTCCTAAGATACAGCACGGAGAACATTATAGAGCAATACTGAGCAGTGTAAGCCGTGAGTCATGCACTGGGTTGACCTTACACATTTAATCCAGACTTTAAAGTGTACCTGTCAAGACATATTAAAAAAAAACAGCAAATATATACTTAAAAGGGAATCTGTCAGATGCAATTCATGTTCCAAACTGCTGACGCTGTTAGATGCCCTTAGGTCAACAACAGGCCCGGACTGGTAATCTGGCAAGCCGGGCAAATGCCCGCTGGGCTGGCCGGATTACCAGTCCTTGGGCCGCCCGGGGCTGCATAATAAAAAAAAAACATTATTAAAAAAAACTAAAAAAAAAAAAAAATGCTGCGGCTTGCTTCCCTCTGTCCGCCCGTCAAAATCATTACATGCCGGCGCGTGGACGGGCTGCTCGCATCCTCCAGCTATCGAAATAGCCCGAGGAGCGAGAGCGCTCAGCAGCGCCCTCTGTTCCCTCCCCATTAGTAGGACATATACGCGCGCTTCCTCCCGGCCGCACATGGAGGTCCCCGGAGGAGGCTGCAGATACTGAAGCATTGGGTGATAGTGTCGCTGCGGGTGCTGGAGCTGTACAGCAGCGACACTGTCACCCGATGCTTCAGTATCTGCAGGGACCTCCATGGAGGTAATATTCAGCACGGTATGGGGGCGGGTCCGCTGCGGGAGTATGTGCGGGTGGGCGGGAGGAGAACGCAAGTGCCGGCGTGTGCGCCCGGGCAGAGGGGTCACACCAGGTATGTTCCCTCCTGCCCCAGTCTGCTCCATGCCCCCTCCCCCCCGATCTGCTTCATGCTTGTCCCCCCCCAGTGTGCCCCATGCCTCCCCCCCTTTAGTGTGCCCCATGCTCTTCCCCCCTCAGTGTGCCCCATGCTCTTCCCCCCTAAGTGTGCCCCATGCTCTTCCCCCCTCAGTGTGCCCCATGCTCTTCCCCCCTCAGTGTGCCCCATGCTCTTCCCCCCCCCCAGTGTGCCCCATGCTCCTAGCTATGTCCCTGACCCTCATCTGTTCCTGTACTACTACTACACCCCTCATCTTTACCTGTACTACTACTGCACCCCTCATCTGTTCCTGTACTACTACTACACCACTCATCTTTACCTGTACTACTACTACACCTCTCATCTATACCTGTACTACTACTACCCCCCTCATCTATACCTGTACTACTACTGCTACTACACCCCTCATCTATACCTGTACTACTACTACTACTACACCCCTCATCTATACCTGTACTACTACTGCTACTACACCCCTCATCTATACCTGTACTACTACTACTACTACACCCCTCATCTATACCTGTACTACTACTACACCACTCATCTATACCTGTACTACTACTACACCACTCATCTATACCTGTACTACTACTACACCCCTCATCTATACCTGTACTACTACTACTACACCCCTCATCTATACCTGTACTACTGCACCCCTCATCTTTACCTGTACTACTACTGCACCCCTCATCTTTACCTGTACTACTACTGCACCCCTCATCTATACCTGTACTACTACTACTGCACCCCTCATCTTTACCTGTACTACTACACCCCTCATCTATTCCTGTACTACTACTGCACCCCTCATCTTTACCTGTACTACTACTGCACCCCTCATCTATACCTGTACTACTACTGCACCCCTAATCTATACAACTACTAATACACCCCTCATCTATACCTGTACTACTACTACACCCCTCATCTATACCTGTACTACTACTACTACACCCCTCATCTATACCTGTACTACTACTGCACCCCTCATCTATACCTGTACTACTACTACACCCCTCATCTATACCTGTACTACTACTACTACTACTACACCCCTCATCTATACCTGTACTACTACTGCACCCCTCATCTATACCTGTACTACTACTACTACACCCCTCATCTATACCTGTACTACTACTACCCCCCTCATCTATACATGTACTACTACTGCACCCCTCATCTATACCTGTACTACTACTGCACCCCTCATCTATACCTGTACTACTACTACACCCCTCATCTATACCTGTACTACTACTGCACCCCTCATCTATACCTGTACTACTACTGCACCCCTCATCTATACCTGTACTACTACTGCACCCCTCATCTTTACCTGTACTATTACTACTGCACCCCTCATCTATACCTGTACTACTACTACACCCCTCATCTATTCCTGTACTACTACTACACCCCTCATCTATACCTGTACTACTACTACCCCCCTCATCTATACATGTACTACTACTGCACCCCTCATCTATACCTGTACTACTACTGCACCCCTCATCTATACCTGTACTACTACTACACCCCTCATCTATACCTGTACTACTACTACTACTACACCCCTCATCTATACCTGTACAACTACTACACCCCTCATCTATACCTGTACTACTACTACACCCCTCATCTATACCTGTACTACTACTACACCCCTCATCTATACCTGTACTACTACTACACCCCTCATCTATACCTGTACTACTACTGCACTCCTCATTTATACCTGTACAACTACTGCACCCCTCATCTATACCTGTACTAATACTGCACCCCTCATCTATACCTGTACTACTACTGCACCCCTCATCTTTACCTGTACTATTACTACTGCACCCCTCATCTATACCTGTACTACTACTACACCCCTCATCTATTCCTGTACTACTACTACACCCCTCATCTATACCTGTACTACTACTACCCCCCTCATCTATACATGTACTACTACTGCACCCCTCATCTATACCTGTACTACTACTGCACCCCTCATCTATACCTGTACTACTACTACACCCCTCATCTATACCTGTACTACTACTGCACCCCTCATTTATACATGTACAACTACTGCACCCCTCATCTATACCTGTACTACTACTGCACCCCTCATCTATACCTGTACTACTGCACCCCTCATCTTTACCTGTACTACTACTACACCCCTCATCTATTCCTGTACTACTACTACACCCCTCATCTATTCCTGTACTACTACTACACCCCTCATCTATTCCTGTACTACTACTACACCCCTCATCTATACCTGTACTACTACTACACCCCTCATCTATTCCTGTACTACTACTGCACCCCTCATCTTTACCTGTACTACTACTACTGCACCCCTCATCTATACCTGTACTACTGCTACACCCCTCATCTATACCTGTACTACTACTGCACCCCTCATCTTTACCTGTACTACTACTACTGCACCCCTCATCTATACCTGTACTACTGCACCCCTAATCTATACAACTACTAATACAGCCCTTCATCTATACCTCTACTACCACACCCCTTATCCACTATGCCTCCACTACTACACCCCTCATCCACTATGCCTCCACTACGACACCCCTTATCCACTTTACCTCCACTACTACACCCCTTATCCACTATGCCTCCACTACTATACCCCTTATCCACTATGCCTCCACTACTATACCCCTTATCCACTATGCCTCCACTACTACAACACCCCTTATCCACTATGCCTCCACTACTATACCCCTTATCCACTATACCTCACTACTACACCCCTTATCCACTATACCTCCACTACTACACCCCTTATCCACTATACCTCCACTACTACACCCCTTATCCACTATACCTCCACTACTATACCCCTTATCCACTATACCTCCACTACTATACCCCGTATCCACTATGCCTCCACTACTATACCCCTTATCCACTATACCTCCACTACTATACCCCTTATCCACTATGCCTCCACTACTATACTCTACCTAGATGGAGGCACAAAGAAGATCTCCTATACTATATGGGGGCACAGAGTGGCACATATTTGGGAAAACTACTTTTATGGGGCACAGAGGGGGCTTGTATACTACATGGGGGCACAGGGTGAGCTTTGTTACACTGGGAATTAATACAGTTGTCTCAAACGTCATTGAAATAGTATCTGTCGCTGCAGTAAGATCCCCATTGCATTGCCTCAACACAAAAGGAGGCGAACCGTGTGTGTGTGTGGATTCGTAGGCCAAATCTTCCCACAGGCGCAATGACATCATATCACTGCGCCTGCTGGAGGGAGCAGACGGCCTGGCAGGTGATGAGCGCGGCCCCGGGGGCTGTTGGCGGGCGGCACTATCAGCGGACAAACACACTTTGCCTCCTTTTGTGTTGAGGCAATGCAGGGCGACTTTTACTATGGGGGTAATGCAGAGTGTCCCACTATCCTGTGCTACTGTCCCCATATACTGTTCCCCTCTGCTCATATACTGTGTGGGTGATATACAGTATATGTGGGCTGGTGGGGTTTGTTTGCCAGGGCTGCTTTTCAGCCCCAGTCCGGCCCTGGTCAACAAGATACGTGGAACTTTTCATATATCTGTCTGTGATTTTGGGATGTAGAAAATTGCTTTTATTATATAGTTAGAAGAGTGAAAGGTGCGTTCCTGAGCTCCTGAAGTGTAGCAAGCTTTAACAGCCCCTCCTTCCCTCACCCATACTGAACCCTGCTAGGGACTCAGCTTCCCGGTGTCCACAAGAAGGAAGATGGGCAGCATGCAACTATTCAGGAGCTTGGAGAAGCCTATTTGACTCTTTGTGCCACAGAATATAAGAATTTTTAGTTATAGATTTAAATTTTTAAGTAAAGTTTTTAGTTTTATGATAAAAACATGTAAAAAGAGATTGCATTGAGATGAACTATACATGAGGAGACGTCCTTATAAGTGCGGCCGAGCAAATAAAAAAGGTAACTAGATTGCCTGTTGGCCGAGCCAAGAAATAATAATGAGAGAAAATGGTGTTATTTGTATACAAGAGGCAGAGTGCATAATAAAGTATTGTACACATCAAGTATCCAAGGGGCAAAGAACATTAATATTCCATCATTTACTGGCACAGATAATTAGGAGAAACAAATGCAAAGGGATTTCTGTGATTGACCGGAATAGTAAAAGGAAAGAAGCCGGTGCATATAGGTGAAGTAAGGACAACATGGAGTCTAAGGAAGTGTTGTTGAGTTAACCAAAAGCAGTCATGCTGCTCGTCCAGCTACTGCTATTACTTGTAGTGGACTCCCAAGATAATTCTGTGAACGCAGCGTGCGGAATTTCAATGAATTTTCATTAATCATGGTCTTGTTAGTACAAACCAAGGTCTTCAATCATGTTTACGTACATTTGCTTATAGCACACAATGTCTTCTTAGGATTATATCAACTAAAGATAAAGCATCTTTGTCCTTAGGGGCTCACATACACGACTGTATTACGGCTGTATCATCAGTTCCCAGTGGTATGGAAGACTCTGTGCCTTTAAGTGATGCCCTATTTCTTTGGTAGGCACTTGCAGCCACATACAATCACATCAATATACATCATGCTCCATCACATGCTTAGGTCATGTATACCAAATGAAAAACTACCATATGGGTACAGTATAACTACTCATTTTTAGTGTCCTGCCATATACAATCACATGAATGTACATCAAGCCCATTCTCCTCTAACTAGGTGGCTTTATTTCCCTGTCCATTCAATATTGTAAAATGAGCGCCGATTTTCTAGATCAGCACTCCTTTATTAAGCCTTTTACGCAGCGATAATCATTGAGCAAGGGCTGCACAGACATCGTTTGTGATGTCCATGCAGCCCTTGCCCAAACAGTTAATACATTACCTCTCCATGCTCCCGCTATATAACGTATTTAAAATGAACATTTTTAAAATAGGAAAATTATTGCCAAGATTGTGATAAAAAATATATTGTAGAACTTCTGTGTGAAACATATGGAGCACCTAATTTGTGAAACTTATTGTATAATAATTATATTGTGAGCGGCTTATTACCACATAGGACATCTGTGCCCCATAATGTGTCCAAGAAGCTGTGAAAGCTAGATGTAAAGAACAGGACAGGAGGAACAAGCCCTGGTTTAATTAAACTCCTCCTAGACTTGTACTTAAAGATAATGTACCAGCAAGTACATTGTTTTAAGATTTTTACATGAATAGACCGGCACTGGTGTGGGGATGCCAGCGCTGCGGTCCTTTTACATTCCCAGTGACTGGTCCGGCCAGAAGCACTGGAGGCGGGACGGCCAGAATCAATGGAGCCGCATCACAGAGGGAAGGAGTTTTGTCACACTGGGGGCGGATGGACCCACCTCCGGTGCTTCAGACCGAAACGGTGACTGGAAAAGGCTGGCGCCGTGCGCGGAATCCAGGTTGCGGTTCAAAAAAGGTCTGCAGCACCGGCATCCCCACGCCGCTGCAGGTCTATTGATGTAAAAATCTTAAAGCCATGTACCTGCTGGTACATTTGCTTTAAAAAAGGGAGAAATAAGCCCATCAGGTCAGGGAAAGGTCAGTGCACAGGATGCCATAAAAAGAGCTCAGTTGTAGCCAGTTCTAGGTACACATGATCATGGTAGTCTTTGGCGACTAAGGGTGTAAAAGTGTCAGCGATCAGACGAGGAACGAGAAAACGCCAATGAAGCATTGTTTACCAGCCACATACCAGCCGTTCTGTAAACAGCGGGATTTGCGGCCAATAGCAATGAATTTAAATAGCCGCATGAGATATACAGATTGTTTGTGCGGCCCGGTCGCTTTACTCTTTGTTCCATGTACAGGCGCTGAAAATAAGTGCCAATCTCGTTGATCAGCACTCATTTGCTTCTGTAGAAGGGCCCTTATTGGGCCATGTAAAAGGATCCTAAAGGCCCTTTTATATGGGCTGATTATTGGCAAGAAGCATGGCCCGTGTTTGGCCTGTGTAAAAGTGTCTGTGATCAGCAGAGGAGCGGAAAAACACCTACTTATTAGCTGATCGCATCTTTTGTGCAGGCAGTAAAATTCATCACTATCTACTGCACATCTCCCTGTGTTATCAGGGGATGTGTGACTGATAGTAATTCATTTAAATTGATTTAAATTGAAGCACCTAAATTCCAGTGCAATCCCAATCTACTAGCGGCAACTGTGTGCTATTTATGATACTGGTGACTTGTTACGTAGCAGAGGGTCTATTAAGCAGCAGGGCCTAGGTGTGATTTACGATAGGAGGCCTAGGTGTTGTTTACTATATGAGGCATTACAAGGATATATAGAATACATGGCCTCTGCCCTATAGTTTAAGTAAAAAAAGACAAAAGCAAATCTCTTACCTTCTAATACTATTACCCCAAGGCAGGAAATTACTGCTGTTCCTGCAATTACAGTGAGAAAAACGCCAAGCGGTACAGCAGCGAGAGCAATAAAAACCAGGAGTGATAAGGACAGGAAGGGGCGCTCATCCAAGTACTGTCCGACAGGGGAGTTCATAAAGGCCACCACCTACAACAACATGGAGGGAAGGCAGACACAAAAAATACTGAGTTTAACAATAAGAAATTGTGTTCTGTCTTATATAAGTAATCATTGGAACATTGATTATTGTACAAAAAACCCTTGGTAGAGCTTCTTTGACAAGGCATTACATTGCTTCCTTCATCACAGCAGATGCAATAATCCATTATAACATCACAAAATGGGGTATATCAATATATCTGTCTACAGGTGATAAAGCAACCTGCATGAATTTTTAAAGGAGTTTTCTAAAAATACAAACTGATGCCCATCTCTAGAAAAACTACCAATTAGCAGAATGGAAGAACTGCAGCACTCATTTCTTCAATGCTTATCCAAAACAGCAACTCTTGTGGCTGTGCCTGGTACTGCAGTTTAGCTCCATTTACTATAGAACAGCAGTCTCCTCATTTTCTTGACCTGTGGGACTGTGGCCCCAGTTATCACCCATGGACATCCATGTATATTTCCAGTAAGCCTCTTTAACTTTGAATCCAAAGTAATAACTGTATATGCCCCCCTGCAGTCTCCATATCTTTAAGATTTCCCCCAAAATTGCAATAATTCATTAAAATGACACCCAATCTTTCCCACACTTTCACATGCTTTTCATTTTATGACATTAGTTTTCTTGTAAATCAAGATTTTAGTCTAATTGACTTCACCTGCAACAGTTTAAGGGGCAAACCACTTATTGATGACAAATATAGTGTAATTGCCAGTATTCGGGAAATGCACATTTTACCATGAATTACCAAGGATTTGCAATGCTTCTATTGGTTTGGGGATTTAACATGTGTAACGTGCTTTCAAATGTATTAGATGTAAGAACTTTACATCATCATTTGTGGAGTACACTAATGAAATATGTTAACATGTTAAGCTGCCTTAATATTTTATATATATAAAAAGAAGTTTTTAATTTATAACTTAACTTATCACAAAAAAGGGAGAGTCTAAGAAACCCTTCCGAGGCTTTATTAAGAAGTGAGGCTTATTTAAAGGGTTACGTAAATGAGTCAACAGGTTTCAGAAAGTTATACAGATTTGTAAATTAATTCTATATAAAAATCTCCAGTCTCCGGGACTTATCAGCTGCTGTATGCACTGCAATAATTGAGATTTTCTTTCCAGACTGACGTGGTGCTCTCTGCTGTCACCTCAGTCCATGACAGGAACTGTCCAGGGAAGGAGAGGTTTTCTAGGGGATTTGCTATTGCTCTGGACAACTCCTTTTTTTTGGTCATATCAAATTGTAATAAAAAAATCAAGTGACACTTCAAATAGTCCTATAGACCAAAAAATATGATGGTAAAAGAGCAATTTTAAACACTGTTAACCCTCAGAGGACCGGGCCAATTTAAATTTTTACGTTTTCGTTTTTTCCTCCTTATGCTTAAAAGGCCATAGCACTTCTCTCTTTTTACCTAAAAACCCACATGAGCCCTTATTTTTTGCACCACTAGTTGTGCTTTGCAATGACAGGCTGAATTTTTGCACAAAGGACACTGCAAAACCAGAAAAAAATTCACGGTCCCTGGCTACAAGCAGCATACAGGTACGCCCAGGGTCGTCTAGGGGTTAAAAAAAAGGTTTAAATTTTTGTAAAGCAGTCAAATAAAATAAAAGCTGTATAAGTTGATTATCTTTGTAACTGTGCTGACTTGAGGAACATAGATAACATATCAGTTTTACCATAACGAAAATGGCGTAAACATGGTGACAGGTTCCCTTTCATTTGGTACAGTTTCTAATTTTTCATTCCATTTCCCATTTTCAGGATAAGGTTTTTAGAGCTACACATACTAATACTATAAAATCTACAATGGATTACAGTAGTACTATTATATACTTTTGGATGTACAAATACAAAAAACAGGAGACACACTAGAGACAGTACAGGATCATGTAAAAATATCTATTGTAATATGAATTCTTGACTTATGTGGTTGCATAACCCAAATTGTGTAGTGCTTCATGGTGACCACCATCCCCATTGTATTCCTCTCCCTGTGTTCATGATGCACTGTATGACCGGCTCCGGGACATCACAACTCGGGGGTAAATGCCAGTCCTGGCTGATGGATTGCATACTCAGCCAATTATTTTTGCCAGTATTAGATGGATCCTGCATGCCCAGAGTATAGGCTTATTATATGCCATGGAGAGGCTGAAGTACAGTGTAGGTCTGTCCCAGCATGAGGCCACCTTATCGTGGTGGGATGGTTTACACTATTTGGAAATAGCCACATTATTTTTATGTTTTTTTTAGCAGTTGGAGGGCTGCTTTTAGCGATTTTCATATCTGTATTGGGTCTGTATCTTGCCATTAGTGGTGAGCTGTTGCACTTTTTGCGTTTTTGTGTGTTTGCAGTTTCAGCCATGGCAACGGGCTCCTGCCTAGTGTGAATGGTGTTCTAGGAGAGCTGACCAAATTTGTCTTTTTTACCTGTCAGCCAAAAAGGGACTGCAGTAACGTCCCACCCCAGCCACTGACTGGGTGGCCAGTCCATCAGCCAGGTTGTGACATTGGCTCTGTTGGATATCCCAGAGCCCTTCTCCAGGGAAGACATTTGCGGCAAAAAAAAACCCTGTATGTTTATTTGTGTAAACTGTCAAAATTGTAATGAGATGAGCTTTATCATCCAACAACAGGAACAAAATTCCAGGTAGGTCAAAATGAGATTAAATGAACAAAGCATCAAAGCATAAAGTGATACTAACAGAACATTTAATGAAACAACAGTATCAGAGCGCTTTTATGAGAAAAGTCACAAACTTCAGATAGCAGATACTAGAGGAAATAAAGGAGATAACTTGAGAGATGCCCAAGAGGTGACATCTATAAAGGGGCTCTTATTGGATTTACTTGAATATATTATACAGAGGTTGTCTGACGGGAGAAATATGTTTTTAACCCCTTAAGGAACGAGGTAAATTTTATGAATATGACCTGTGTCACTTTATTCATTAACAACTAGGGAGTGCTTTTACCTATTTATGATTGAGATTGTTTTCTCGTGACATATTGTACTTTATATTTCTGGTAAATTGGAGTTGATACTTATACCAAATCTTTATGGAAAAAAAACTAAATAAAATGTGAAAAATTGAATTTTTCCAACTTTGAAACTTTTCTGCTTGTATAGAAAATAGTTATGCCAGATAAATTATATACTAAACAGCATTAGCAATATGTCTACTTTATGTTGGCAGCATTTATTAAACTATCTTTCATTGGGAGCTTAAAACTTTAGCAGCAATTTTCCAAATTTTCACTAAAATGTCAAAATCAGATTTTTTTAGGGACCAGTTTAGGTTTAAAGTGTATTTGAGGGGACTATATGTTAAAAAGCCCCACAAAGCACCCCATTTCAGAAACTGCACCCCCCAAACTGTGCAAAAGCACATCCAGAAGTGTTTTAACCCTTGAGGTGAGTGACAAAAATAAAAGCTGTGTGTAAGGAAATTAAAAATTTTAATTTTCTGTGCAGAAATTTTATTGTAATCCAATATCTTTCATAATTATAAACCTATTAGCAGAGAAATGCACCCCTATATTTATTGCCCCAATTTTGCAGTTTATAGAAATATCTCATATGTGGCCCTATTGTGTACAAAGGAGCGTCTAGTGAATTTCAACGCCTCTCTGTTATATTTGGTCATTTTTGACTGAACCACTTCAGGTTGGCAGAGGCTCTGGGGTGCCAAAACATAAAAAACACCCTTAAGGGTACGTTCACACATACCGATTTGCAGCTGAAATCTCGCTGCGAGTTTTGCACCGAGATCCGCTACGAGTCAAGGTCCTGGCAGGTCCCTGTGCATACATACTCGCAGCGGGCTTTCAGCCACCCCCTTAACCCCTTCGGCTGCCACGCTGTCTGTATATACTTTATCTCTCTCCTTGCTGCATGGGGTCCCGGCGTCCTGGCCTCCCGCCCAGCCAATCTTTCAGACCGCTGCGAGTATGTATTGACAGGGGCCTGCCAAGACCTTGACTCGTAGCGGATCTTGCAGCGAGATTTCCGCTGCGAGTCGGTACGTGTGAATCTGGACCCCACAAGTTGTTGTTCTAGCCTTACATTTTTAATTCTTACAGGGAAATAAAAGAAGAAAAAAAAACAATAACATGTAACATCGCAGTTTCTCCCAAGTACGGAAATAAGCGGGCGCAGTATGAGCCTCCAAATGGAAGGAGCACTAATTGGCGTTTGGAAGCTGGATTTCACTGGAATGGATTTCAATGGCCATGTCGCATTTACAAAGCCCCCATACAGCCAAGACAGTGGAAACCCCCCCACAAGTGGCTCCATTCTGGAAACTACACCCCTCAAGGAATCTAACAAGGGGTGCAGTGAGCATATGGACCCCACTGGTGATGGGCACAAATGTGGAACAATGTGACGTTAAAGTGAAAAATGTAATTTTTTCACTTTTACGACACAAATGCATATCCTCACTGCACCCCTTGTTGGGGGGGGGGTACTGTCTTGGCAGCACAGGGACTTTGTAAATGCAACATGGCGGTCTTCATCCATTCTAGGCAAATCCAGCCTCCAAAATTCAAATGGTGCTCCTTCCCTTCGGAGGCTTGTCCTGCGCGCCCACATGGTGCTTTAGGTCAAGATGTGGGCTATTTACGGAAATTGCTCTACACATTTTGTGCATTTTTTCTCTTTTAAACCCTAGTGAAAATTAAAAAATTTTAAGTGTCACTGTCATGAAAATTTTTTTTGTCTCCTATGTTGTCTCCTATTGTTCTCCTATGGAGAGAGCTAAATAAAAGACCAAAACAGGACAACAAAGAGTTAATCTACAAATCCATCGCCCTTTATCTCCTCTGACAGTCACCACTGACCTCTCTGAGCTCTGATTACAGCGTTCACCCAACTCCATGCCCGTAATCCTCTGTTATCTGCTTTCTGCTGTCGGCTAACTCCCTCCCCCCCCCTCTCCCTAGAACAGACTGGTTATGTCTGATGCAACAAGTCACAATTTCCTGATTTTTTGCAGTGGATGGAAAAGAGGAGGGAGGGGGGGGCTCGGGAAAAGGCTTTTAAAATGCAGATAATGGCATATTTGGCTAATAAACCCAATTACAAAGTTTCTTAAAATCGCCTGGACTATTGATTTCTGCAAAAAAAAAAAAAAAAATACGACAGTGACTCCTTAACCCCTAGACGACCCAGGACGTAGAGTTACGTCATGGAAGTCTGTCACCAGACGACCCTGTACGTAACTGTACGTCCTGGGTGGTTCTCCCGCTATGAATCGTGCTCCGTTAATGACACGCTGCAGCGATCGCGCTGCCGCGTGTCATTAACCCCTTAAACGCTGTGATTGCGACGCAGCGTTTAAGTGTAAGTGACAGGGGGAGTCCTCTGTCACCTACCGATCGGGACCCCCGCAGTGTGACTGCAGGGGTCCCGATCGTTAAAATGGACAGTGCATAATTGTCCGATCTATTAAAATATTACAAGCGTCATTGCGAACGGTGAACGGCGTACACGAAAAGAGGGGGAAAAAAGTGCGCGGATTACCGATTTTATGTTACATTATACATCTAAAAAAAAATTTATAAAAAGTGATCAAAACGTCTGATCTTCACATATATGGTATTAATAAAAACTAGAGATCATGGCGGAAAAAATGACACCACATACAGCCCCATAGGTGAAAAAATAAAACCGTTATAAGCGTCACAATAGGCCCAATTTATTAATAATTAATTGCCAAAAAAAAGGATTTCATTAAAAAAAAATATATATAACATTAGAGAATCTGTGTAACCTGCATATGGTTGTGTTCAGACTGACCTATAGAATAATGATTTCATGTTGCCTTTACCATATAGTGCATTACGTAGACACAGGAACCCCCCAAAAGTTACCATATTGCATTCTTTTTTACAATTTCACTTATTTATATCTTCATAAATAATATATTTGGGATTCCGTCATACATGTTATGGTAGAATGAAAGACGCCATTACAAAGTACAACTATTCCTGTAAAAAACAAACCTTTACATGGCCTTGTAGATAGAAAACTGAAAGTGCTAGAGCTCTTAGAAGGAAAGGAGGGAAAAACGAAAGTGCAAAGATCAAAATTTGCGCGGCCCGTTGGGTCATTTTGGGCCTGGTCCTCAAAGGGTTAAGGCTAGACCAACATTATAGTATTTAATATTCACATTTAACAGTTAATATTTCATTTTCACGCCACATTCTTCCACACTTCCACACTTCCCCACCAGTGGGGTCCATATGCGCACTACACCCTTGTTACATTCCTTGTGAAGTGTAGTTTCCATAATGGGGTCATTTGTGGGGGGTTTCAACTGTCTTGGCCACACAGGGGCCTTTTAAATTTCAACATGACCCTTAAAATCCAGTCAAGAGAAATCCAGCCTCCAAAAGCTAAATAGGGCTCCTTCCCTTTGGAAATCCAAAAACAACCCTAAATATGCCTTAAAGGAATATGCTCTGATGGAAATATAGCAACTATTTACAGAAGGGCCATAAGCCCAAAACTCATCAGAGCAAATTCCCACTAGTAAAAAATAACCTTTATTGGCTCATATTAAAAGTAAATCTCAGTGCGATTTAAAATATACGCACTCCTCATGCCCAAATGTATATAATCACGGTAGGGGATAATACGCCAATGGTTTCGTAGCTGTAGACTACCTACCACTAAATATCATATAATGTTAGTCTTTTTTATAACTAATGGACATGGAAGTGCTATTTAAAAACACAGCGCATAGCCGCTCAACTAGTTTTACCCGCTCTCGGCCGTCATCAGGAGGTGGGCTTATGACATCACCAGGGGGCCATATCCTGGCTGCACCCCTTGTTAGATTCCTTAAGGGGTGGTGTTTCCAGAATGGGATCACTTGTGGGGGGTTTCTACTGTCTTAGCAGCACAGGGGCTTTGTAAATGCAACAAGGCAAGCCTCTAAAGGGAATGGGGGCCATGCCTATTTAGTTGGGGAAAAGGGACAATTTTAATTTATTTATGGGTATTATGCCAATTATTAGTTTATAAGGTTAAAAAGGGCAGGAGTTGATCTAGAGGAAGGCAAAAAACCCTCATGAGGCGGATGACAGTAGCCACACATCACAGGGGAAAAATTCCTTCCCAACTCCATAATGGCGATCAGAATAATCCCTGGATCAACGTGACCCCTGAAATAGGAATAAACGAAAGAATTTAAAAAATGTAGAACTCCAATGAGGTGTGGTACGCCTTGAAGCGATCCAGTATGCAGAGGCCGGGGTGATCAGGACAGGTGGCACACTGGAAAACTGTGTCCTTCCTGATCCCCCTTTTTATGGCACACTCTGCACTTCTTGTAGGCTCTCCCCTGTTTTCCTGTGTGGGGGACGTCACCTGAAAAATGTTGCCCTGGTGCAGTAAAGGGGTCCTTTATATCTAGAAGCTCTGGGGCCTGCTCCATGGCTGCCAAATATTAGGGCTCAAATTACTGCTTCTGATATTTTCTGATCGTGCCACAGGCTACAGTAGCTTGGGCAGCGAGGGACCGGAAGAGGGGGATGACAGAATAAAAGTTATCCCGTACAGGTGGTAACCTTTATCCAGCAGTGGGAAGATCAGTTCCCAAACTTCCCTACCACTAACTCCGAGGATGGGGGCATTCTGGGGGTTGGATTTGGGTGTCCCTTCCAGTCTAAATCTGCCTGAGGCCCATGTCCAGCAGGAGCCCCCAAAAGTTTTACATTTCCGCTGCATCAACAGGGGTCCACACACGGCGTGGACCCTTGATGATGCAGCGGAAATTAAAAAAGAAAAGGAGGGGTTGTGGGTTATAAATTGGTGCGTGTACAAATTTGTTTGCGCCGCCACCAAATTTATAAGGTCATCGGAGAAATAGAGTTTGAAAAAGTCTATTTCTTTGTGCGCTTGTGGGGTTCATTTGGATTCCTGCTCGTGCTACAAAGCCAGGAATCTGGGGCTCATCATTTTGGGGGGCGGGGGGGATGGGATGACATGTTTGGGGGGTGAGATGGGATGATGTGTCTGGGGGGCAGCCCGAGGCGCCCTTCTTGGATGCACACCCCAAAGCTACTAATCAGTGTATAATATAGTAGAACAAAGCTTCTGAAGATAGACAACAGGGAGAAGAGGAAGACATGGGATCTTCGCTCCGGACGCCTGGATCAGGTGAGTATGGTGCACCTACACCACACACCTGTTCTGCACCCCTCAGCTAGGTAGAACCAGGTAAAAAAAAATTTTAACACATTTATCGCCGTGATCGTGGTGGTGGCACTGTGGCCACCTTCACACAGGAAATCAGTGGCGATTGGTGCTGTCTCAGCACCCCCAGTGCCTAAGAGCCAAGACGGCCTGCTAAGAATTATAGCAGCCATCATTACCCGATCGCTGTGTGTGTACACACAGCGATCGGGTAAACCGCGGGCAAAAATGTAAGCCCGTTTGCGTTAAGGCACGGGCTGCAGGGGCATACATTTACACCTGTGGTCGTTAAGGGGTTAAAAAATGACAGAGCTATTAAAAAATCTAATCTCCCATCACTACCATTCCAATGTTCATGAGGCCTCTGCTGATCTCCAATTCCTGGTACCATCATGTCCCACAGGAAATGCCCACTCAGGCAATTATTGGCCACAGTAGTGATGCATCCCATCAGTGATTGGCTCAGTGGGCACTCCCTTTGTCTCAAGACAGGACAAGTAAGTAGAGATCAGTAAGGACTTGGTGTGCATCATAACAGCAATAGGGGGTTTATGAGATGAGACAAGATTTTTCTTTTAAGCTATTCTGCCCCTATTTCAAAAATATATTAGACTGCTGGGATAACACCAACCCTTCACACCAGCCTATACCAGAAACCTGAAAGAACACACCGACACAGGCAGCTTTTGTTGGATGGTGGTCGGCCACAGCTATTCATTTTTTTCCATTATAATTTTGCCAATGGCCTCCGGTGGGCACGACAATCGGGTCCTCTACATAATAAACCTCCAGCTGTGATTTTAAGACTTTACATATCTATAATAAAAACAATTGTCACAAATACATCATAACTTGACAGACAAACCTAACAGGGGACGAAGGGTGGGAAGCCAGGAAAAGTGGCCTACTGCTGTAAGGACCCCAGTATTAAAGACTATGGCTGCATCCTATAGGTCAGACACGCCAGCTGGG
Source organism: Dendropsophus ebraccatus (assembly GCF_027789765.1). Classification (NCBI taxonomy): domain Eukaryota; kingdom Metazoa; phylum Chordata; class Amphibia; order Anura; family Hylidae; genus Dendropsophus; species Dendropsophus ebraccatus. The sequence continues at coordinate 88,970,781 of NC_091462.1, forward strand.
GGTAAGGCCTCGAGTGTGACGAGGATACCCCTTACCATCAATAAACACCCAGGAAGCGGATCCACTATGATTAACCCCCTGCTGTCTCTATCCTCCCCAGCAATCCCAGTCACCTCCCTTATACAGGTCAGTGGCCAAAAAATCTGAGCAATATCACCTTATTGTAGTCTTGTAATATAGGGAAACCTTTGATTACGAGCATTATTCGTTCTGGGAACATGCCTGTAATCCAAATCTAATGTATAGCAAAGCAAATTTTCCTATAAGGAGTAACTGAAATGCAAACGATTTGTTCCACAACCCAAAAATTATTACAATACTAATGGCAGAAAAGGGGACAAAGAAGGGGAATAACTGAACTGGTAACCATACAGTAGCTCAGTCCTGGACCCCGCTCCCAGCCTCCCACAGAGTTGATTGCCATGGACACTTTAAGGGTTAAAGGTCCACTAGATCCTGAGTAGTCACCTGAAGCACCGGCCAACCACCCAGCACTGCCCCGACCGCTTAATAAAACACACCACAGAAATCTGAGATTCTCAAAAGCAGGCTGAGACTTCCACAGGGTACCCCAAACCTGCCCTGACAGCTTGTGCCCACCAGATGCCCCCATAAGTGCCCCTGCAAAGCAACAGAGCACAAGTGGATCGGCAGTGAAAGGTGGAGACTTGCAATATAGAGGTGGACCATTTCTGCCAAGCCTCCTCACCCAGTACAGTACCTACAGTATCCTGATGCAGGCACAAGGGGGAGTTCACATTACAAACTTTGCTTGTATACTGATTCTCACAATTTTTTAAAAAATGTGAGCTTGTATTGCAAAATTCTCGCAAACCATGTTACTTGGTGTAGTAGGATCGTGCTGTTTATTATAGTGCAGTGATATAACAACTATGCACTGTACTTTTTAACAAGTAATTGACTTGTTTTGCCTTTATAAAATTCAGCTAGAAGTAGAGATGAGCGAACCAAACCTGTTGAACCTGGGTTTGTTACAAACTTCGCCAAAAGTCTGGTTTTAAAACAACCGAATATTTGGCAGAGTTCTATAGAACAAAATGACAGTGGCTTGAGCAAGAAATTATCCCCAATCCTGTTTGTGAGTGTAATTTCTGCTTAAAGTCTGCCCCTATTGATGGTTACTCCCCTTCTATATGGTGTAGCAGGAAGTCGTCATTCAGTTGCTCGACTCGGCAGAGAAGCATCTGTGTAGAGTAGTAAGGGACAGAGAGAGAGAGAGAGAGAGAGAGAGAGAGAGAGAGGGAAAGGGAAATTATAGCTTTAGGCAGGGCAATTTAGAGTTAAAATGCTTTAGAGTAAGAACTGTCAGTGTATCAGTTAACCCACTGAAGCACTTGCAGGTTACATCAATTCGCTGTGTTTAGCGTGTGCCACTGTGTTTGTTGTGTCACTGTTCCCAACAACAATTTTGCTAGCTATCTTGGGTGAAGTTAACCCACTGAAGCACCTGGCATATTACATCTATTCCATGTGTTGGACATATTTTGGCACAATCATAAGTTTCTTATTATCAAATGAAGTAATTTTTTAGCTATCTTGGCTGCTGCCACCTCCAACTGTCTGTCCTTGGACCCTTTGGGTAGAAGAGAGTGCTACTGCTGCTGCTACCACCTCCAGGTCTGGGTGCTAGGCCCCTCAGGATCAAGAAGGATACTCTTACTGTCACTGCCACCTCCTGGTTTCTGTGCTTTGGATCTAAAAAATTGCCAATGCTGGTGCTGCCACTTTCAGGTGTCTGTTCTAGGCCACTATAGGTAAAATAGATAGCCCCTCATGGTGCTGCCACTTTGAGAATACCACTGATCCACCACGTCTACTGCTGTCCTGAGAGAAAGTATTATCATACAACACTCATCCGCCAAAACAGTCAATACCATCTCCAACTGACAGCTTCAAAGCTGTAACATGTGTCAGATATGGTGAAAGTTAAATACCCTGCCTCAGGGTCGACATTTTTTACGCTATGAAATTTTCACTCTTTTTTACTGTTATAACTACTGCTGCCTCACAATCCTATTATCTGTAATCAGCAGCTTCACTCAACAGAAAACAGCGGAGGCACTCACTGATTGTGGCAAAGTATCAATTTCTCTTTTATTTCATCTTCAGGCAACACACATGGGTAGCGGATGAGCAATAGGCCTATTGCTACTAAAGACATTGTCTGTTCTGTGGGGAGCACCTCCGGTGGCAACGGGTCATAAGAAGATGGTGCGGGATACACCTGTATAGGGTCGAATTCAGACTGATGGTAGTGCCAAGGTATACTCTTATGTGGAATTAGTTACTATTCTCTGCAATACTACCACTAGTATATCACCGATACTACAGCTATTATAATGTTCGGTTGGAACCTAAACAAACTTTGAACTCCACAGTAAAGTTTACCAAACCGGCGAACCAATAAACTGAACTTTTCAGTTCAGTAGTATGCCACTATCATTATGGACTTGAATATAGACAATATATCAAGTTATGTACATGTATTCAGAATGTACTATAGATTCAGTGCCCCAATGTGTGTTTTCATACTGTTTTTGGTTGTTGGAGGCATCTACCATGTTTGTAATTTCTGTTATATGCCTTCTTATATTTTCACTTGCCGTCACACAGTGGTTGTCCTGTACAAAGACCAGAGCAAGAGCCAAAGCCCCAACAAAGTCTACAGATTGCCCAGGACCACCAGGCCACAACACAAGGCTGTCCAGGTCCCTCAACAAGAGTGCCAGTAGTCAATAGGATTACATCTTCTACAAGCCAGTGACAAAAAGGTATCTGGAGCCTTACTGCCATCGAGGACCTACTAGGCTTCACTAGAGTGAGCTACACTAGAACTGCCTCCCCCTGAAGCTTTGTGATATGTTGGTACAGCCGGTTTCTAATATAAGGAGTTTTAGGACTATTTCCGAGGGCTGCTAGACCAGTACAAAATCCAAAGCAATGAGCTCGGGACTGAATGAATTTTACTATGTACATTTAGATCCTCATATCAGAGAAATAAACTTGCTAGCCAGGTTGAGATGACCCATTTTCTGTTACTGTACATAGAGAATGTATACTCAGCATTTCTTCCAGACTCTGAATAGTCTGTATTATAAATAGTTACAGCACTTACAACTGAAGCACTTAAAAAAAATTACTTAAAAGCAATTTTTTGCTGCTCTAAAGTGGCTGGATCTTACAATGTTACATGTCTAGAATACTGATAGCTGAATATATTTCCAGCTAGTGTGTGTTATGTGCCCAGCAAATGAAAAGAAGCAAAAAAAAATAAAAAAAAAATTAACATGTCATAGAGACATGTCAAATGTTTTGATTGGTGGGGGCGGTCTTGGTTCTGAGACCCTTGACAAATCAATAAAAAAGATAAGGAGAAGCACCCAGCTAAGGAGATGGAATCATACACTTTCTATAGAGTCCGTCTCAGTGAGCCAATAGAGGGGAGAAAAAGGAATTAATAAGCTTTTCTCATTTGTTCTAGTGATTGGTGGGTGTCTCTGCACCAAGACCCCCACTAAACAAAGCTTTTGTCTCTATGTTATGAAGGTTTTTTTTTTCTTTTTCTTTTTTTTTGTTAAACACAGTAAGGCTGGGTTCAAACTGCATTTTTACAGTCCGTTTAATGTATCTTTTTTTAAATGGTTACTTTTAACGTACACAAAAATACGTCAACCAAGGCATCCATTTTTATCAGTTTTTTTAAATTTTTATAATGGAAGTCAATGGAAAAACGAATCCCAACGGATTGCACACAAGTGTATCCATTTTTTCCCTCATAAAACAAACACGTTAAACGGGCTGCAGAAACCCAGTGTGAACCCAGCCTAACACTTAAAGTTTAGTAGACGACCAATGGTGCTAACCAGGAGGCAGCCTACAGTATGTTACTGTTCTTTTATCTCTGTATAGAAAGGGGCAGGGAGGTATCTGTAGGATTCCTAATATAGCCATCAAAAAAATCCTGGCTTGCTCTATCAGACTCTGTATTTATAGAGATATATGGGGAATACACCTCCCTATATGTAGAAAGTCTGATGGAACCTGCATGGCAGCACTGTTGTCCAAGCTTGAAGCACAGGCATCTGCTGCGTACATAAGATAGAGAAATCCTCTCTGACTTTCCCTAAGTTTTTATCTAAATCCCTTGTACGGGTCTCTGACGTTTGTGCCAATACATGGCATTAGAGATAAGTGAGGCAGGCTTCATTAAGCTTTGCTCATCTCTACATAACATATTCACAAAAAAACCAATAGCCAAAAAAAAGTATATATAGGGAGAAGAACCTTGGAGTTATTATTGATGGTCTTCATGACGGAGTTTATCCGATTCTGTAATTCCTGCATTTTCTCTCCTCGCGCACTCTCAGGACTTGCCATGCTGATTTCCCGCTGCCAGTGTCCCGTTAAGAGTTCCTAATAGCAGAAAAAAATATACATACATTTTACATCCACACTGTATTCCAATCTAAAAGCATAGTAGGATACATACACATCATGTGCTGTCCATGAATGGCAAGTACTGTATAAGTCAGCAAATACTGTAGGATGCCGACCTACAGGATATGTAGCTATATGTTATACATGTGGCCTCTAAGGGTCTCACTACTTGTATGTGTGTACTACACTGATGTTACAACTTGTTGGCAGTCAGTACCAGAAAAGGCTCATGTAACGGTAGACATTCACTTCACATAACAAAGAGCCTAAAACCAACCTTACAGTGTGACACATTAGAACGGACACAAACAGAGCAGTATACATGCCCTATTACAGCACACAGGCCTAAGAGCCCTATTCCATCAGCTGTATTCGGCCGATAATCGTCCCGTGGAATAGAAAGCAAGAATTAGCCGACATCGTTTATGTCGGCTGATCGTTGCAGTTGTTTGTCTTTCAAACATGTTGAAAAACAAACGACTGATAAAGCAGTGATCTGCTGCCACGCTCTGTGCAATAGGAGCGACGGCAGCAGATCACCACCATCCTCTATGGGCTGCCCGAAGAATCTAGCGATCACCCAGGCAGCCCCCCCCCCCCCCCCCCCCCGCGCAGCTCCCCACGGCCCCTCTCACACTCACCTGCTCGCTGCCGACGGGTGTAATAGGGATGGTAGCGCTCGTTTGCTCCTCTCAGTCGGCCCGTGGAATAGGGACATTAGTGACTTATAATGGCTCATATGTAATTAACCAGTTGCTATGTTCAGGTGTGCTTCTCTTTTGAGTCCAAGTCAATACATGTAGGAAATTAAAAGGGGTACTCCAGCGAAAAGCTTTTTCCCAGTAATTGAAACACATTACAAAGTTATAAAATTATGTAATATGCTTCAATCACCTATCTGACGCCCTTCCCTATCTTTTCCCCCCCTTAACCCCCCCACCAGGAAGTGAAGTAAACTCATTCTTACCTAATGACTATTGACCCAAGATTGTTTTGTGGCAGCCATTTTGTGACAATGACATCATCAAGAGGGAGACGGGTCTAAGCCCTGTTAGGCCAGCCTCCCTTTGTCAGATGACTCCGGTTAATCAGCTCCGATTAGCTGAGCAAGCTGTAAGCCATCTAACAGTTTTACAGAGTCAGTTAAACATTACAGGTGACAAAGTGCATCATGGGAAAGCCCATACCAGGAAGTTGTGCTTATGGAGATGATGTCATTGTCACAAAATGTCTGCCACAAAACAGCCTGGGGTCAACAGTCATTAGGTAAGAATGAGTTTACTTCACTTCCTGGTTGGGGGGGGGGGGGGTGAGGGGGGAAAAGATAAAGAAGGGGGGCAGATAGGTGATTGAAGCATATTACAAAGTTATAACTTTGTAATGTGTTTCAATTACTGGGAAAAAGCTTTTCGCTGGAGTACCCCTTTAGGTCAATTAAGGCTATTTATGTCAATGGAGTCCGTGCCTATCTGTGCCCAAATATGTCAGCATTGAATTTTTGACAGGTTGACGATGTATGCTTGCTATGGATGGCACAATCATGATGTGAACAAGCTTAGTAACCTAAAACCAAAACCTGGAACTAGTAATCTCCTGTAAACCCAACAACATATGTATAATCACAGAGACTTACATCACAGAGGCATGTAAACACTGCCTGGTGCCTTATACTCTACTCATAACGTACTATAGCCCAATATGGCATTAAAGGGAAAGTGCAATCAGAAAAGGGGACAGAGTCTTTCTATTGTCATCTATGTCCATGAGTCACTAAATGCTGTTAAAGCAGCACAGGCAATATGGCAGCCCCCATAACAATGTACAGAATGTGAAATAAAAAGAATTAGTCAGAAAATAGAAACAAACTGAAATAAAAGAAGAAAATAAGTTTTAGTATCTCATTCTAATTATTTAAAAAAAAATCACTTTAGACCAGGGGTGTCAAACTCAAATACACAGTGGGCCAAAATTAAAAAATTGGACAAAGTTGTGAGCCAACCTTGATAATTATTGAAGAGCGAATGTCACTGTCAGAGCAGCGTGCGTTGTCCCTGGCACTGTCAGTGGTGTTCGTCTCCCAGCCCCGTGCACTATGATAAATGACATGATAAATTTCTATGACATGATTAAAGCCCAACCCATATAATAGCCAACCCCCAAAAAATTGCCCCACATATTAGCCAGCCCTTCCAATAGTGCCCAAATAGTAACCAGCCCCCCAAGTTTCCCATATAGTAGCTAAGCCTCCCCAATAGTCTCTTATAGTAGCCATCCCTCCCCAATAGTCTCTTATAGTAGCCATCCCTCCCCCATAGTCTCATATAGAAGCCAGCCCTCCCTATAGTTTCTTACATAGTAGCGATGGTGGGCCAGATGTAATTAAAACTCTGAATTGTCTGGCAGGCCAAAAATAACGGCACCACGGGCCAGATTTGGCTCACGGGCCAGAGTTTGACATTACTGTTTTAGACCATGTTCACACGACGCACAAACTGCGGCAATTGTGTGACACAGCCATGTCACAAAACGGCTGCAGTATCGGCCGGGTAAACATTACTCCATCTTAATTGGAATATAGGCACATTTGAGCGCACAATGGGAGCTGTAATTTACATTGTGTGCACAGTCTATATTGTGCAGCCGCTTTTCACTGAATAGCGGCCGCACAAAATAGGCATGTCAGTTTTCTGTGTGGCCACATGGAAACCCAGGCATAGTGTATACACTACAGCCATGGTTCCCTAGGCTGTAATGTAATCGGCCCCTGTCATTAATCCCTTCACGTCAGCAATACGTAGATATACGTTCCTGCTGCACATACCCCGTGCAGTAGAAATGTATGTCTACGTTCCTGACTGTAAGGGGCAGTAGATGAGAGCGGTCCCTCACACATCAGTGTCCAGGGATCCCAGGAGCGATCGCAGCGTTTAAGGTACTGAAGCTCCTTTCACTGAGTGATCAGCATTGCTGCACGGGTCCCGATCACTTGTACCAACAGGCGGGGGTAAGTCACTTGGCATAGCATAGATCAGTATATGCAATCTATTGATTGCATGTTTTAAATAAAAAAATAAATAAAAAAAAAAGTGTAATAAAAAAGTTTTTTAAAGTATTTAAAAAAAAAACCTTATAAACCCCCCCCAATAAAAGTTTAAAATACCTCCTTGCCCATTATAAAAACTAAAATATTAAAAATAAACATATTGTATATCGTAGCGTGCGGAATTGTCCAATTAAAATATAACATTGTTGTTCCAGCACTGTGAACTGCGTATACAAAAAAAAAAAAACACCACCAGGATTGCTGATTTTTTTAAATTATATAATCAGAAAAAAAAATAAAAAGCGAACAAAATTTTTCTGTTACACCAATATGATATTAATTAAAACGAGAGATCGTCATGCAAAAAAAATACACCCAAGCCAGCCCTGTAGGTGGAAAAATAAAAGCGCTCTGGCTCTTAGAAGGCGGGGAGGAACATTGCATTAATTCGACCCAGACATGCGTGCTTCAATGGTCTCGGTCTTAAAGGGGTTAAACAGCGGCCGTTGTTTAATGAAAAATACAGTGTGTAAACAAGGCCCTAAGGTGTATTGGCTCTGCACCCTCTGCAGTGGAATAGGCCCAGTAAACGAGCGGCGATCTAGCAGATCGCCGCTCGTTTACATCGTTGATCGGGCCCTCCTCGGCCGGTGGAACAGGACCCTTATGGTGGTTTTACACGGAACGATGTATCGTTCGAATTTGCCCGATAACGGTCGAATTGGAACGATAATCGTACGTGTAAAAGCAGCGAACGATCAAGCGACGAGCGAAAAATCGTTCATTTTGATCTTTCAACAAGTTCTCAAATCGTCGTTGATCGTTCGCAAAAAATTCGCAGATTGTTCAGTGTAAACATTCTTTCAACGATTTCCCCTATGTGTGAGATAAGCCTATGGCAAAACGAATATTCCGTACGATGTATCGTTCAGTCTAAATACCGATCGTTATAAAAAAAAAAATCGTTCATTCAAAATCGTTAATCGTGCGATTGGGCGAATTATCGCTCCGTGTAAAACCACCATTAGAATTTTACTGACCCATACTGTAGCTATAATTTTATATGGTGGATAAGTCGTGAGCGGAGAATATGGTGCATTATGGGGTAAAAATACAATAACGCCTACAATTCGGGGTAATACTACAAATCACTTTGGGCAATGATGTGCAATTCTCACTAAAAAGTTTGAAATGTTTACAAGTTTTAAAGGTTTAAATGTGAAGAAATGCGGCAGAGGTTTGGCCTCTGTGGACTTGCAGCCCATGCCAGCTCTTAATTCAGAGTATTACTGTACAGACCCAGCCTGCTATTATTATATCGATTCCTGTTTTTGAGGCCTTATTCCACCAAAGTTTATTTGCAATAAATGTAATGTGCTGACACATATAAGATATATACACATAGCCCTCCCTGCTGTAATACCAGCGCTATAATTCTGATAAGTGACCATAGTGTTCCAGGTTTAATACATAGAAAATTAAATAAAATGTTGTCTTTCTAAGAACGCAGCTGCACAGTACAAACAAGCCCCAAGGCTTTACACTACTCCCAGGTACAGAGGTGGATAACAATTATATAGTGTACAATCATAGTCATTATTCCCGAAATAACGCACATAACATATTAGCAGCAGTATAATACATCTGGGAGGGGGGCAATGGAGGTGAGCCACTGGATGTGACAGGTCAGAGATCAGTTAGGTGATAGAAATATAAATGACTGAGTAATAAATCTGAAGCATGCTCTTGTCATAAGACGGGCACTACAGATGAGTGACCCTCGAGCACACATGGGTCTGTCTGAACCTAAGTGTGCTCATGGTTCCCTCACCTCGAGTGGGCATGTTAACCCCCCACCACACTAACCCCAATGAACAAACAGGACAGTCCAAAATCCAAAATTTATAGTTAGGTTATTTTTTTAAAGCAAAAGCATTATACAATTGGCGAGTGTGACTGATCATGACAATACACAACGGCCTTCAGTGTCACAACTACTCCGAACAAAAGACCAACTTCCTGGTTGTCCAATATTAGGGCTAATCATGTCTGCATGTACCCAGCTGGCCCACCCCCAGGTCCACCAACATACCTCCCTGCCATTAAGCAAGAGGCACATTTGGCGGTAATTAAAGAGATGGGGGAGGTATTCGGTACTACTCTTTTAACGTAGACTTTAAAAACGGAAAAAAAGTACAGACGCTGTTGTATGCCATACTGCAGAATCAGTTTCCTATTGACATTATAAAAAACATACTTGAATGGAAACAGTGAAATGGACTGAAAAGCACAGTGTGAACCCAGACTTACCAGTATAGGCCCCGTTCACACAAAACAAAAAAGGAGGAATTCCACGACGGAACTTTCTGCTGCGGAACCCCGCCGTGCTCAGTGTCCTGCAGTGAGTGAATAGGTGGGCGAGCTCGTCCGTTGCCGCCACTCAAAGAATTGACAAGTCATTTCTTCGAGTGGAGAGCGGCGGGAGTGGACGAGTGCGTGCCCTCCCATTCACTCACTGCAAAACACTGAGCACGGCGGGGTACCGCAGCAGAAAGTTCCGTCGTGGAATTCTGCCGTTTTGCTCAGTGTAAATGGGGCCTTAGAGTTTGTCCCTTCACTATCTGGCATTGTCCAGTCAGTGCTGACAGTGTCAGACAGGTACACACCCTTTTACAGGTATTAACCCTTAGAGGACCGGGCCAATTTCAATTTTTGCATTTTCGTTTTTTCCTCCTTGTGCTTAAAAGGCCATAGCACTTGCATTTTTTCACCTAGAAACCCACATGAGCCCTTATTTTTTGCGCCACTAATTGTACTTTGCAATAACAGGCTGAATTTTTTCATAAAGGACACTGCGAAACCAGAAAAAAATTCAATGTGTGGGGAAATTGAAAAAAAAGCATTTCTTTTAATTGGGGGTTTTTCGTTTTAACGCCGCTCGCCCTGGGGTAAAACTGACTTGTTAACAATATTGTTAACAAATATATGTTCCTTAAAATCGCTCCATTCCCAGGCTTATAGCACGTTTATCCTGTGGTCTATGGGGCTGTGTGAGGTGTCATTTTTTGTGCCATGATGTGTTCTTTCTATTGGTACCTTGATTGCGCATATACGACTTTTTGATCGCTTTTTATTACAATTTTTTGGGATTTGATGCGACCAAAAATGCGCAATTTTGCTTTTTGGGACTTTTTTACACTTATGCCATTTACCGTGCGAGATCAGGAATGTGATTAATTAATAATTCGGGCGATTACGCACGCGGCGATAACAAACATGTTTAGTTATTTATTATTATTTATAACATGGGAAAAGGGGGGTGATTCAAACTTTATTAGGGGAGGGGGCTTTTTATTAACAACAACACTTTTTTTACTTTTACACTTATACTAGAAGCCTCCCTGGGGGACTTCTAGTATAAGTACACTGATCTCTCATTGAGATCTATCCTGTATACTAATACAGGATAGATCGATGCAGCCGGAAGCAATCGAGTGCCGAGCCGGGATCAGCGCCATTACGGTGCTGAGCCCGGCAGGAGTAGGATGTATAGAGAGGACTACTTAGCTGAAGAATAAAATGGAGAGGACTACTAAGGGTGCATTTACACAGAAAGATTATCTGCCAAAGATTTGAAGCCAAAGCCAGAAGCAGACAATAAACAGAGATCAGGTCATAAAGGAAAGAGTGAGATTTCTCCTCTTTTCAAATCCATTCCTGGCTTTGGCTTCAAATCTTTGCCAGACAATCTTTTAGATAATCTTTCTGTGTAGATGGACCCTTAGACTCCTTCATTTGTGGCTTATAGCAAAGGAATACAACATAGAAAGATACTGATTATACTCATGAATAATCTACTGATAACCTAAGTTTAGTGGGTGTTTTGGAGGTGACAGAGTCCCTTTAAAAAACACTTTTGACATGTCATCAGGTATGTCCAAAGTTATTGATTGCAGGGGGTTTCATTGCCGAGGCCCACTGTGATTAGAAGATATAGCGGGGGAAAGGGCGCAGCAGGAGTGGGATCCACTTCCCAAGTGCTCAATAATTCTGACACTTGTAGACTGTAATGAGGATAAACTGCCAGAATTAGTGAACGGCCGGGGACTGGATCAAACCGCCAGCCATGCTCTCTCCCTGGCTACTGTATATCTCCTGATCACTGGGAATCAAAAACTTTGCTGATGACTTGACAAAAGTTATTTTTAATGACAGGTACTCAGCTGTAAAACAGCACTTACTATGAATAACATGAACTACATAAAAGGAACAAAAAGTAATAACATATTATTGTACAGAACTTTGCAGATTTATTTGGTGCCTGGAAATTGTGAATTCACCACGGATGAATAGCAGTATTTTTCTCTTGGTTGGAGTTGCTATAATAGTTTCATTCAAAAATTAAATAAGCAATTTCCATTGCAACGATGATGATGTTCTGTAATCATCTGTTTACAGTCAAAAGGACTAAGCATCAAGCCACACATCAGTAATAATGTAGTGTAGTACGGGGTGGCGTGTTTTAGGGGACTTTCACATGTGTCATTTTGATGAAGTTTTTTTGATGAGGTTTTTAGAGCCAAAACTGGGAGTGAATTACAAAGAAAAAAAAGGTGAATTGTAATGAGATTCTCTTCTATATACGGCAGGAGATGGATACAAATTTTTATTCCATAGATTTCCTTTCATTATTTTTATTTTATGCATTGTAGATTGAAATTGAAGGCATCAACATGTTTAAAGGGGTTATCCAGCGCTACAAAAACATGGCCACTTTCCACCTACTGTTGTCTCCAGTTTGGGTGGGTTATTTGAAACTCAGTTCCATTGAAGTAAATGGAGCTTAATTACAAACTGCACCTGAACTGGAGACAACAGAAGAGGGAAAGTGGCCATGTTTTTGTAGCGCTGGATAACCCCTTTAAGACTTGCCCAATTTTTGCAGGTTCGCCCATATACTCACTTGTGATGATCACTCATGGGCTGATCAATCTGTCAAAGTAATCCCTGGGCATTGGACTCACATCACGCCATGTAATAGGTGATGTACAGTATGACCCGATGGCTGATTAAAGCAAAGGGTGCACAGACATCGCAAACGAAGTCCCCACAATTATCAAGCCACGTACTAGAATATAGAGAGGTGGGCATAGATGATGTTTAAAAAAAATAAAAAATAAAAATATATATATATATATATATATATTCACACACACAAATATATACATATTCACACACACACATATATACAGAGTATCTGGGGCCCCGAGCCCCCCTCCTGCCCCATGGCAGCTGCCCACCCTGCCTCTATGGTAGCTACGCCACTGTCTACATTTATAACAATGGGTATGTTAAAGAAGCAATATAAAGATAGATACAGCAGTAATATACAATATAACCAGTGGATTTCTAAGGCACACCTTTAATAAATAAAAAGCCTCGTCCTAAATACTGCACAATAATCACTATGGTAAAGTGCATGCTGTAATATCCTTGGATACTATTACTAGGATGTAACTTTTAAGATCCTGCTGTGAAAATAGAATCAGCCTACTGAGAAATTAGAACAGTAAGAACACTATGTGGCCTATGGAGTGTTACAAATAATAATAAAACAATATCCAGTTTATTCATGCATTGCTGAGTTCTGCTTGTGCTGCAGCAAAACAAATAAGCAGCACATTTACATGGTATACATTGTGGATTTATAAGAAGGGATTGAAAAAATAACAAGTCTTTTAGAAGACTAAAGAGAACTTATTGAAAGGATGGACAGGAGCATAGCTGTTGTCTTTTAAAATATTATTATAAATCTGCATGGTTTTGTTAGATTAAAGGGCACCAATCGGCACGATTGTGTGGATATGGCTCCCAGCTGCATCCTACCTAGCAGTATCTTTATATCGTGGAAAAAAGTGTTTTACTGCGGGACGGCAACTAGTCATCTGGGCGGGCAGCCGTCAGTCACTAGTCATGGCTTTCTGCTTGCCAGCAGATGATTGACAGGCAACTAATAAATGTTTCTGCCTGTCAAACATCCCCACAGAGCAAGCTGAAAGACAGAGAGCTGTGACTAGTCATGGGCCAGATGACTAGTTGCCTCCCCTCTCCCAGCCTTGTGCCCGGCAGGAGCTGTTTGTATGCTCGGTGAACTGCATCCTAGATCTGAAGGAGGCAGCTGAGAGCCATTTCACCACAATCCTGCTGACTGGTTCCTTTTAACGCTACAGAGGTGTGACTAGGTGATATCAGTGCTTTCCCTGCCATTATTGAGCTCCGGAGAGCTCCTTTCTGTGATCCACAGCTATTTCTCTGTTTAGGGGAAGGAGCAGAGCTGGGCTGCAGTATATAGAGGTTCTTCCTTTTCCTTACTTGTTTGGCTACTTTACTCTTCACTACTATGTAATGACATAAAGTTAGTAAAAGTGCGCTGGCTGGAGCAGGTTTGCACTGTTCCAGGTGATGATTTACAGAACACTATTATAGATGGTATGTGAGGAGATAGGAGGTTACTGATGTACTGGGTTTGCAGGGTGCTATTTCAGCATAAATTGGGAAAAAAACTGACATAATTTTTGAAACTGTGCTAGAGTAGCAACCTAGGCCCAACAAGGTGCAGTCTACACAGCAGGTTTTCGGCACAGTTGACCACAGCTAGGAATAGGAATGAAAACACACAGACGGTTGACCGCATGCTGCCAGAATTTAGCAGCCAATCAGAGAACAGTTTTCCAACTTGGCTGCTGCATTTTGGCCACATGTGGTTTAGAATCCATAGGGGGATTTATCAAACATGGTGTGAAGTGAAACTGGCTCAGTTGCCCCTAGCAACCAATCAGATTCCACCTTTCATTTTCCAAAGAGACACCAATCTTCTTTTCACCTATTATCTTTCTCTTTGTATCTTACACACACACTCCTCACCCACTCAAAGCACAGTTTACATATTTTGTAGGAAGGAAGTCACATGGCAAGAGGAAGTGCAAGAGTGTGTGGTCTAGACGTTGAGCAGAGCACATGTATATGCGAGACCTAGACACAGTTTCCCCTCAAGCAACCTTATTACACACTATGTAGTGTTAATTCACTACTCCACTCCGGACCACCGTGATAATTGCCAAAGGACCCCCAAACAGCCCGGCAGGTTATTGTCCACAGGGGAAAAGGTATAGCCAGCCCACTCAAAAGCAGGTGTACCAGCATACCTGTGTGCCCAACCGGCACTGGCGTCACAACAAAATACCATTGGGCAGGGCTATACCTCGGCCAACCACTACACCAGTGGAGTCACGCTGTTCCATCTAACTTGTGTCCAGCCGTCTGTCGCTGCACACCGGCAGGGCAGTCACCACACTGGACCATGGTGTAATCAAGGGCGGATTAAATTTACCATAGGCCCCAGACTGTTCACCATGCCTGGGCCCCCAACCCCACTGTTACTATTGCAGCACTAGCGTGGTGTTCATAGTCCAGAATAGGTAATGTCAGTAATGAGATGACATACCGCTGTGAGTATATTAAAGTCAGTGCCCTTAATCCCCCCTGTCCGAGTACATACTTTACTGGGTCCCAGCTCTGGCTCGCTTTGGGGGCTCCCGGCACTCAGCCAATCAGTGCTCTGCGGCATGTCCATGACACGGGAGGAGATGCACAAACGCAAGTGAGGGCGAACAGCGGTATCCACCCAGATTCTGTAGTGTGAACGCACCCTTAGGGTAGCTTCACACGTAACGGATCCACAGCAGATTTCACGCTGCGATTTGCAGTGAAATCTTCTGCTGATCCTGGTATAGTGAAGTTCTATAGGGGTCACATACCCGCAGCCGAATTTTCATTCTGCTGCAGATATGCGATCCGGCCCCTTCAACCCCCCACGGCCCACAGCCCCGGCCCGAAGCATACATTACCTGCTGGGCGCCGCGACTGTGTGAAGCTCCCGGCTCCCCTTGCTCATCAGCCGATCAGTGCACGGCAGCACTGATTGGCTGATAAGGAGCAAGGGGATCCGGGAGCTTCACACAGCCGCAGCATCGAGCAAGTAATGTATGCTCTGGTCTGGGGGCAGCCCTGGAGCATACATCACCTGCTCCAGGCTCCTGCTTGCTTCGGAGCCTCCCGGCATCTCCCGGCGGTCAGCCAATAAGTGCACTGCGGTGGATCTGATTGTCTGACCTCCGAGAGATGCTAGGAAGCCCTGGAGCAAGCAGGAGCCTGGAGCAGGTGATGTATGCTCTGGGCCAGGGACTGCGGGCGGTGAGGGGGGGGTTAAAGGGGCCAGGTTACATATCCGCAGTGGAGTGAAAATTCCGCTGCAGATATGTAACCCCATACACCTTCACACTACATGAATTCCAGCGGATTTCGCTGCAAACCCACAGCATGAAATCCACTGCAGATCTGCTACGTGTGAAGGCACCCTTATGGTGCGTTTACACGAAACGTTAATTGGCCCGATCGTACGATTAACGATGTCGGAGTAACGATTTTTTTTCATAACGATCAGTGTTTATACGGTACGATATATTGTACGGAAAATTCGTTTTGCGATCGCTTAAGCCTATCTCACACATTGGTTAAATCGGCAAACGACTGTTCACACGGAACGATCTGCGATTTTTTTGCGAACGCCGATTTGATAACATGTTGAAAGATCAAAATGAACGATTTCTCGTTCGTCGTTTGATCGTTCGCTGCGTTTACACGTACGATTATCGTTCGAATTTGATCGTTATCGCGCAAATTCGCACAATAATCGTTACGTGTAAACGCACCTTTACTCAGTGTTCCACCAGAAGAGGACGATGAGAGTGTCAGGATGCTTCTCCCACACAGCTGTGAAAAGCCTTCATTCCCTTCCATGGGAGAAGCCCCCCCACCTTTTTGGTACTACCTGTACATGAGCATCCAAAGGTTTCAGCAACCTGGAATATCTGACGGCTAGCATATATAACCTGCTAGACAACTTCTATGTCTCTTGGGCCCAATGAAATCATTTCTGGTCAAAACATTTCCAACCCCACCATTTTTTTTTATAGATGCAATATTAATCTATAGTATAAGACAATTCTTATTATTCCTAAACCTTTCTTCCAGTCTTTACCTCTCCCTACCATTAATCAGATATTATTAATTATTATTATAATTATTTATTTTTTATACCATAGTCACAGGATAGGGGATAACATGCTGATTGGTGGAGGCCTGACTGCTGGGATCCAAAGTACATAATCCAAAGAACTTGTTCCATAGATTGTGGAGGTCATAGCAGTTAGACACAGGTGGATATGGGATAACATACTGTGATGGTAATACCCAAAGGGCTTGTCCCATAAAGTAATTTTTTTTAAAGGGCAAAGTGGGTTTAGGATAAGGATTACTCACCTTACAGATTCCTGCTCTTTTAGTGACAATCTGTTTTTGTTCTCTTCTACGACTTCTGATAACAAGGAGCGATCCCCGAGAGGTCGGGTCTCATGGAGAATCAATTGATCCTTCATGTAGCCATTTAAACTCATCATTATTGACAGCATATCCGCTGTTTACATAGGGCAATGTACAGGCAATAAGAATGAGTTAACAAAAGATGCGATCAGCCAATGAATAAGCGTTTTCTTGTCCATCCACTGATCACTGGCCCTTTACATAGGCTTATTGTTAAGCCCCTATTACACGGCCCTGCTATTGTCTTTCAACATGTTGAAAGACAAATGATAGCAATGATCGGCCAACATCGTTCATGTTAGCTGATTGTAACGGCCGATATTGGCTGAATACAGTACAGGCGATAATCGTTTTGTGTAATAGGGCCTTTAGATTCAATAATCGTCCTATGTTAAAGGGTCTTTAGCCAGTGGTTGGCTGAGCAGATTTTTGCAGCCAGCTCCTCAGTGACAACAAAGTGATAATCTGCAGGGACTTGGATGGCAGCAGATCTGAGAGATCAATATTGCTAATTTATTTTATAAAAAATACTTTCACCTTCTTATTATAAGGCTATGTTCACATGTAGTCTTTATGTGGCCACATTTCTGCCATATATTTGGACGTCTGTCATTTTAAAGCAAAAATAAGACTATATTTATGCTGTAATTTGCATAATGTTATATTTTCGCTTCAAAATTATGGACATCCAAAAATATGGCCAAAACACTGCCAGGAAACGACATTGAGAACGTTTGGGAACATAGCCAAAGGGTGCGTTCACACGTTCTCTGCAAACTGTCCTTAGTATGGACAGTGTCCTGTGGAGTGGATCTCTGAGCTCCCTGCATTATGATTAATTATGATGTCGGGAGCTCCGATACTGTTTGAAAGTTGGCACTGGTGTACTGTCAGTATACTAGCGCAAACTTTCAAACAGTATCAGATCCCCCAAAATCATAATTAAACATGGTGCTGAGAATTCCAAGGTCCACTCCACAGGACACTGTCCATTCACGGACATAAGCCCTAATAATATGACCCCAGAATTGGGTCATACTGGAGTACCTTGGGCCCCCTGGATTAAAGGGGTTATCTAGCGAAAATCTTTTCCCTTTAAATCCACTGGTTTAAGAAAGTTGTGACTGATTTATTAAAATGTAACACTGCCATAGTGAATGTATCTTAGTAAAAAGTCGCATAAATTGCGCAATTATATTCACCTGATACTGACCAGACGTAAGCCTGCACCTGTTTGTGCAACTTTTTAAAAAGTTGTGAATGATAAATTGGGCGCTAATCCCGGATTATGTGAATTTATGGGTGAATACTCAAAACAGGCAGAGTATTCATCTAAAAAATATTCACCTGTCGAATACTGGTTCATAAATAGAACCCTTGATTAATTTCCCCCAACATTTTTTGTTTTTTACTTTTAGATATATTCCTTGCAGATAGGGTTCCTCACATATCACAGCTGATTTCTCGGATTCCCAGCAGTGGGACACCCTGTAATCAGCTTAGGATCGGGAAATTCTTCCAACCAGGGGCATAGCTAGGATTCACGGGGCCCCGTAGCAAAAAAGTTTAAGGGGGCTCCCTCCCCTATGCACAACACAAAGCACTGCATGTATATATAATTATAATCTGCTTTACTTTTACTGCTGGTGCACTTATAACCCTTGACCTCTGCACGGAGATCTGCACTTTTCCTTTCCTACTTAATTGCCAGCTGGAGAATAGAGGTCAGAGGTTTCTGTCTTCTGCTTGTTAACCCTTTTCTTGTGTTGCAGCATGTAAGTAAGCATTGGGTCACTTACACACTGCCGTACATAAGGGGTTAAGCAGAAGGACACACGCTCTTACCTTCTCCCCCGGGCCCCATAGCAACTGCCTACCCTGCCTCTATGGTAGCTATGCCACTGCTTCCAACAAGGTATTATGCAATGCTGACAACTACTTTATCTTAATTAAAGAGCCCAATAAAAATGTCTTCATATATCCCAATGCTCACCTACGCTCCTCCTTCTGACATGCTAAGCAGATCACTTAGGAAGAGTTCACACCATATTTTGAGTTTACCATTGACACAACTATTTACAGTATATATTCTTAAAAGGGATAAAAACGTATGTGTTAAGTAGACACAAAAATACGTTTCCATTGTATGCCACATAGCTGAACCCATTTCCTATTGAATTACATAATAAGAAAGGCAATGCAACATATGCTTTTTTTTGTTTTGCTGGACCCCATATCGCAGACTACTATACTTCAGTATAAAGCAAACAAAAGTTGTGCAATGGAATCCAGTAAAACCCAGACAAAAATATTCTGTTCGTTTATGTCATGCATTTCCGTCTTTCCAAGAGGATAACAATGTGCACAGTGTGAACCCAGCCCTAGGCGAAGGATGAATCATCTACATGTAGTGCACACTCCACTTTGAACCTAGCTTGGATATGTTAAAAGGAATATTGAAAATAAATGCTTATCACAAGCTTATGCAATCACTTTATATCCCTGGGGTTCTGATTTCTCAGGACCCCATTGAATTGTGGTGGGGAATCAGTGGTAGCGTAGCAATTTATCCTCTTCTCTTTCCATTTCATAAAGTTATGACACATCACTGGTGCAGCACTGGCGCCCCTCCACTCTGGCCTCCGGCTACTCAGCTGAGCAGAAAAGCAGCAGCGCAGAGTCATTTAGGTGAATAGAGATGGCTGCATTTCCCTGTACAGCTGGGTGGCATGGAGTAATGATGTGCAGAGAGATGCCCTATTCTATAACACAGGGGTCCTGGGCAGAGGAAGAACTATGACGGTCCACAGTGCTACCTCAGCAATATTACCAAACTTTATGAATAACCCCTGAAAGATCCTATCTATCTAGTGAGTAGAGATGGGCGAAACTACAGAAAGTTCAGGTCTGCAAAAACCTAAACATTTGGCATTGAATTCCCAGTGGCTAAAGAAGATAGATGCAGCCCTAGGGCTGCCTGGAAAAGATACATAGATCCTATAACCCTATCCATGTTTTCCAGGCAGCATCCTTTCTTTACCTTACTATTGTTCCTAAATGTAATTTGAAGCCTACAGGCCCTGAGGCACAGGAGTGCAGGTAAGATTGTAACGCCTACTGGTACACCAAGAGTTAAATACAAAGGACATGATGATGTGTATATCTGTTATCAGTAATATATATTCATTAGCTTTATTAAAGCAGATTTTAAAAGCACATCTCTATGTATACATAAGGTTTAGATAGTCAGCTCCTGTGCCAAGCTAGCAAGACCTAGGCCAGGCATAAGGTGCAGTGTTTAGGGAAGCAGCAGACAGCGATAACAAGTGTGTATGTTGGTAAAGTAACATAACCTCCTCCTCTTACCTCTCAAAGTCAGATCCCATCCATACTAATTACCACAAGAGAGAGAGAGAGCAGCATTTCCTATTCACTCCCCGCCCCAGGCTTCTGCTCAGACACTAGACCTGCCTTCCTAGTGTGGAAGCTCCTTACAGCGCCTGCCTGATCACTCCTCCTTCCTTGTCTATTTGGCTCACACGTTCCTCCTGCTCAGGCACACGCTGTTATTAAAGTCACAATAATAATACAGCCAAAAACTTCTCCGCTAACATCTTTTATAAGCATGATAAATATAGACGCCGGGATGGCTCAGCATTACACGCAGTATATATTTATATCACTGTGTCAAAGGTGACCTTCTCATTCTTGTAGAAAGTTATAATCACTCTCACGCTGTCTCCTAAATTGCAAATATTTCTGGTTCTGAAGAGGAGGTTCCTTTCCCTTCTAGATACTTTTGAAAGCCATTTATTTATCGGTGTATAACTGTGTTACAGGGAGAGAGCTATAGGGAGCGTAATACGGACGCATTTATGTACCAGTATTACGGTCACCAGTCCAGCATCGTAGATCACTAGAGCACTGGGATGCTGTCAGTTCAGGTCATTAAACCCGCAGCATGCACTACAATTGCATGAGAGGATGACTAGTATTTTGTCAGTGGCGGTGTATCAACGTATCCTCTTCTCAGTTGTCGTGAATGGCTATTCCCATTTAATAAAGTTATGGCACATTACTGGCGCAGCACTGGTGTCCATTTAACTGGTGTCAGTCTTTTGGCTACTCGGCTCAGTGGAGAAGCATCATTCATTCAAGTGAATAGAGATGGCTGCAGTTTCCTGCACAGCTGGGTGGCATGGAGTGCGGTTGTGCAGGAAACTGCCCTATCCTATATTCCTGATATTTGCTCAACCTTCTCGGGTAAACTTGAGAGGTTACCTTCGCCCAGTAGCCTGGGACTTGTTCTACCAAACCTCACAGTCTCTGGAATCGTGGTCTTTTTCTTCAGTCTATTTCTCCTAACCGTGAGTACAAGGATTTCTTCTTCTGCAACACTAAGTCACTCTTCACACTATCCCAGCAGACTACTGTACTATTTAGGCAAGATCCCCTAGACCAGGGGTGTCAAACTCAAATAGACAGTGGGCCGAAATTAAAAACTTGGACAAACTCGCGGGCCAACCTTGATATTCATTGAAATGCACAAGCAGCATACTGTATATGGAACTTTCAGAGTGGCCTGCAGCGTTCCTGCCACTGTCAGAGTGCATCACCAAGCACTTTGCACTACAATAGGCTCCCGTACAGTAATAATTACGCTGTTTGGTGTCATGCGCTGTAAAGTGAGTAGGTGTGTGGGTTGTCCCCGTATTTAGGATCCCTCATTTAAAAATAATATCCCCTTCTATGACCCCCATATAGTAATAATGCTCCCTGCCACCTGCCCCCATAGTAATACCCACCATTCTACTCCCTCCCCCTCCTGCCTCAACACACAAACACACACACACACAAAAAATCATACTCACCTAATCCGGGCATGAAGCTGGTCTTCCTCTCTTCTCCAGCCTCTGAGCCACAAGGAGATCAAGGGGAGAGTAAGGTCTTAAGGGCGGGCCAGCTCTAGGAAATCATCCGATTTCCTAGGCGGGCCAAAAAAAATGGCACAGCGGGCCAGATTTGGCCCCTTGGCCAGAGTTTGACATGTCTGCCCTAGACAGTCCCTGAACCTGTTCCTAGTCCAGCAACACTTCTTCTACTACCTTCTACTCTAAGGCCATGCTCATACAACGTAAGTTCCACAGTAATCACAGCCGTTAATGCAACAGCTTGATGTCCTCTCTGGGACTGCTGCATGCCCACAGCTTGATGGCCTCTCTGGGACTGCTGCACATGCACAGCTTGATGGCCTCTCTGGGACTGCTGCACATACACAGCTTGATGTCCTCTCTGGGACTGCTGCACATGCACAGCTTGATGTCCTCTTTGGGACTGCTGCACGTGAACAGCTTGATGTCCTCTCTGGGACTGCTGCATGCCCACAGCTTGATGTCCTCTCTGGGACTGCTGCACATGCACAGCTTGATGGCCTCTCTGGGACTGCTGCATGCCCACAGCTTGATGTCCTCTCTGGGACTGCTGCATGCCCACAGCTTGATGTCCTCTCTGGGACTGCTGCATGCCCACAGCTTGATGTCCTCTCTGGGACTGCTGCACATGCACAGCTTGATGTCCTCTCTGGGACTGCTGCACATGCACAGCTTGATGTCCTCTCTGGGACTGCTGCACATGCACAGCTTGATGTCCTCTCTGGGACTGCTGCACATGCACAGCTTGATGTCCTCTTTGGAACTGCTGCACATGCACAGCTTGATGTCCTCTCTGGGACTGCTGCACGTGAACAGCTTGATGTCCTCTCTGGGACTGCTGCATGCACACAGCTTGATGTCCTCTCTGGGACTGCTGCATGCACACAGCTTGATGTCCTCTCTGGGACTGCTGCATGCACACAGCTTGATGTCCTCTCTGGGACTGCTGCATGCACACAGCTTGATGTCCTCTCTGGGACTGCTGCACATGCACAGCTTGATGTCCTCTCTGGGACTGCTGCACATGCACAGCTTGATGTCCTCTCTGGGACTGCTATAGGCACACAGCCTGATGTCCTCTCTGGGACTGCTGCATGCGCACAGCTTGATGTCCTTTCTGGGACTGCTATAGGCACACAGCTTGATGTCCTCTCTGGGACTGCTGCATGCGCACAGCTTGATGTCCTCTCTGCGACTGCTGCACATGCACAGCTTGATGTCCTCTCTGGGACTGCTGCACATGCACAGCTTGATGTCCTCTCTGGGACTGCTGCATGCCCACAGCTTGATGTCCTCTCTGGGAGTGCTGCATGCCCACAGCTGGATGTCCTCTCTGACTCTGCTGCACTCACACAGCTTCATGGCCTCTCCTGGACTGCTGCTCACTCACAGCTGGACGACCTCTCTGGGACTGCTGCACATGCACAGCTTGATGTCCTCTCTGGGACTGCTGCATGCCCACAGCTGGATGTCCTCTCTGACTCTGCTGCACTCACACAGCTTCATGGCCTCTCCTGGACTGCTGCTCACTCACAGCTGGACGACCTCTCTGGGACTTCTAGACACAAGTCATTTACTTGAGCTTTAATGCCCGATATGGCCTCCCAGTAGGATGGTGATGGACTTCTTCGATCTGGCTCCTCATCCCTTAATTGTCCATAATTGGAATTGCCTCCATAAAGGATGTCCTTTGTCAAGCGTTAAATGTCACCGAGTATTGATTCAACTATAAACTGACCTGACCGGATTGACCTGTTTATTACAAGGAGGTGTAACCATTTATTGAAATGATGGCTCAGTTATGACTCAACAACAAATTGCTCAGACTCCATAGACATGGCAAACATTACTTGGGTTTATTTGCCAGCTGTCACTCTTGGTAGAATCATTTCTTTGCAACCTGTTAGGCTTGTTTTTTATGGGTGTATTATGGACACATTTTTTTATAAATAGTACAAGTCCTGTCCTGCTAGTGAGTCTGATGACTTGAACTGACCCATGGTCAGGACATACATCTGTAATATGCCTGTGTGGACCCAGCCTTAGAGTGTACTTGTCGTTAAAAAAAACTTATGACATGTCATAGAGACATGTCGAAAGTGTTGATCGATCCGGGTCTGAGTGTTCAGATCTGTACCAGTTGGGAGATAGGGCGGGGAGAAGATGCGCTGCAGAGTGTCCACTCTCTGCTCTGAATAAAAAAAAAAGAGTCTGACTTAAAATTGAGCTCCTATAAAAATCCACTGCGATACTCTGCTCTGTCATATGCTGTTTATGCTGAGGTGCATGCCTTTACATACATTACACCCTAAGATGTGGTGTCCCACCACGGGTGTTATTAGTTATACACCGCTCGCAAAAGTCTGTACTTCAAGTAAACGTGGTAATGAAGTAGTACCTAAGCTTTACCACAAGATGTCGCTGTTATCTGTATGTGTTCTTGTGTATTCCACAGCTGTAGTAAACAAGGGGTCATTGTTTGTTGTAATCTGCGCACCAAAGAGCTGTTCTTTCCTTTCACCTATCTCTATCGTTCTTTCTCCTTACACTTTCTTCTCCACCACTCACAGGGGACATTACACCTCCTGTAGGAAGTTGTCATATGGGGAGAGGAAGTGCACCCTTACACTTAGTAAGTCTTACCCAAGTCTTGGTGAAGAGAGGACGCAAGACAAGACGGTCCCTGCTGTAGTCAAGCTGGGCCCTGGCTTATGCTAGGTCCCCTGTCAGGGACAAAATAATTAGTCCAGTGTGTGGTAGTGGATAGATGCACATGGGAGACACAGAGACTTTTTCTTCAAAAGCTACACTTCTTTCCATTAAGCAGTGTTAAGCTACTCAGGAGAGGATAAAGTCAGAGAACACCCCAACCCACGCCATGAACACTTCTAAAAGAGGACAGTATCCTAAAAGCTAGAGGAACTGACAGGGATAGAGCAAAGTTACTAAAAGCCTACGTACTCTATCTCGCAGTGCAGGTGTAAACAGATAAACTTGGCCACTCTGCTTAACTCAGGTAACAAGGTCTGGGGCTTGTGTCACCCGACACTGTAGGGCAGCAGGTGTTATCACAACAACAAAGGTCGAAAAACGGGCACAAGTATCTAAAGGCTCTAAAGGCTCTCAGCAAAGATTTTGTTCCGTCATGTATACTGTCTATGATCAACTGTTGTACAAAGCCTTTTCACAGAAAAGAAGATTTTATTTATGATAACAGGACTCAGTGATCATTGTTCCAGCACCTACACAGTAACTACTCAATCCTTGGGTCATCTCCTCCTTCTGTGGGTGGCAGTACCGATAGTCCAGGTGGGTCACAACTCCACTCCAGACCACCGTGATAAGCACCCAAGGGACCCCCTCACAGCCCAGCAGGTCACCAACCACAGGGGAAAGGATAAAGCTTGTCACCTTAAACTAAAAGAAGGTGTGCCTCTATACCTGTGTGCTCAACTGGCACTGGCGTCACAACAATTTACCATCTGGCTGAGCTATACTCCGACCAACCACCATAGAAGTTGCATCACACGGTACCATCTAGCAAGGGACTGGTCGAGCACACACCACGAGTGCTTCTGAGCTGCCCATGTGCCGTTATTGAGTTGGCAATTGTGATAAATGTGATTTGTGTGGCAGCCACACCTCCTCTGCCAAGAGCCCCTCACCCCTCTTTATCCTGCCCCCTTAGGCTAGGTTTACACTGCGTTTTTGCAATCCGTTTTTTCATCCGTTTTTGGCAAAAAATTGATGAAAAACTGATGGAAAAAATGGATGCATTTGTGTGCATCCGTTTTGTTTAACAGCCACAAAAATAGTGTCAGCTACATTTTTGTGTCCGTCAAAAAAACGGATCCTTTTTTTTACAATGGAAGTCAATGGAAAAACGGATCAAAATGGATGCACACAAATGCATCCGTTTTTTTTGTCTTTTTTTGCAAAAAACTAATGAAAAAAACTGATTGCAAAAACGCAGTGTGAACCCATCCTTATTGAGCGGCGCACAGAAGAATTATTGCCTTAGTAAGGAATTAACACTATCATCCACATACTTGGCCCCTTAATTATTACAGTACTTGAGCTTCCAAATAAGAGGTGTCCCTCCATGGCGCCCCATCCTCTAATCTTAGGCATACCACATCTTACTATCTCCTTCTCTCTTCTTCCCCCCTAAGTTATTATCTCAACCTAATCTAATCTCGCCTGGCCCTAGCAGATCCGCCAAATCCCTTCTTCCCTCCACTTCTTCATCTAAAAACTCATATATCATTTTATCAGATGGATGGCTCCAACCCTCCCTCATCTCCAGTTTCATCTAATAACTGTTATCACTTAAAGGGGAAGTCCGACGTTTTCTAGAACCCAAGAACCTGTCAGACAGGGGTTCCCAACTGGCGGACCGCGGCCAGCTGTCCGGGCCCCTGGTCAGACCTCCCAACCACCCCGGGACGGCCCCCATGTGTCCTGCTCCCCACCGCACTGCCTTCCACCCCATAGGCGTACTGTCCTTAGATTTCAGTACGCCTGTGGGGCTGGGGGCAGTGTCGGCCCGGCCCCTGGCTGATACGCGCTCTCTGGGGATGTCCCGGGGATTCCCCAGCAGAGTGTGCATCAGTGACCTCAATGTACGCCGCCGTCCTGAACTTCCCGGAAGTACAGGCCAGCGGTGTACACTGAGGGCACTAGTGCGCGCTCTGCTGGGGAATCCCCGGGACATCCCCAGAGAGCGCGTATCAGCCGGGGGCCGAGCCAACAGGCTATATACTACTGGGGGAGAGCTCACAGGTGGGCTATACACTACTGGGGGAGAGCTCACAGAGGGGCTATATACTACTGGGGGGAGCTCACAGGGGGCTATATACTACTGGGGGAGAGCTCACAGGGGGCTATATACTACTGGGGGAGAGCTCCCAGGGGGCTATATACTACTGGGGGAGAGCTCACAGGGGAGCTCTATACTACTGGGGGAGAGCTCACAAGGGGGCTATATACTACTGGGAGAGATCTCACAGAGGGGCTATATACTACTGGGGGGAGCTCACAGAGGGCTATATACTACTGGGGGAGAGCTCACAGGGGGGCTATATACTACTGGGGGAGAGCGCACAGGGGGGGCTATATACTACTGGGGGAGAGCACACAGGGGGACTATATACTACTGGAGGAGCATCCGGGGGGCTATATACTACTAGGACAGTCACCCGCTTTGTACCCAATATCAAAGTGCTGGTGAGAGAGAAAAAACGCCAGTTTTCCCGCTAATAAGCATCAATTCTGTATGTAAATAGTTGAACGTTTGTGAAAAGTAGCAAAACAAGTTTCCTACTGATGTTCAGCTCGGACCTTCACCTGACAATAGACCCCGGTAAGTGGACCTTCACTAAAAGTTGTTGAGTACAACTGCTGTAGGAGGAGGAGGGAAATTGAACACTATTACTAACTCACCTCTCCTTGTGCGTGCGTTAAGACCCACGATTATGTCACAACGCGGGGGAAAAGGCCTGCCCCGGCTGCTGAACTGGCCGCTCAACCAATCAGTGACTGGAGGATGCCGGGTTTTAGAAAACACTTGACTTTTTCTATATAATACAACCAGGGCCAGATTAAGGTTGGTGGAGGTCCTGGGCAACAATTTTGTTGGGGGCCCCCCCATTTTCTTCCCCCACAAATAAACCATACAGCAATCTATACAGGTGGCTCATTACTGTAGGGAACTTAGCACCTACCCCTCCTCACTCCTGGATGTATGGCTCAGCATCCTCCTCTGTTCTGCATATGATGATCCCTAGAGGCTGCAGTCCAGAGGAAGATGCCAGGCCCTAGAGGAGGATGGGGGAGGGGTGAGCATTGCGGTGTGTTCCCATCAATTCAATGCGAGAACACAGCACTTTAGCACTTTCTGTGCTCTCTTGACCATTGTGTTAGCCACCACAGCTAGCATATGCAGTTGTGAATCGCAGGCAGAACCTGGACTTGCAAGTCTAGGTCCCATCTTCAATTCCCAACCATATAAACTACCTGAAGCAGTAAAGAGCAGAAAGTACTTAAAGGCTGTGTATAATCTATAGTGGATATGCTACATGTGAATATACCCTAAGGATCATGGCATATATAGCTGCACACAGGCTACATGTCATATGCTGTACACAGGCTATATATACACCATATGCTGCACACAGGCTATATATACACAATATGCTGCACACAGGCTATATATCATACACTGCACACAGGCTATATACCATACACTGCACACAAGCTATATACCATACACTGCACACAAGCTATATATCATATGCTGCACACAGGCTATATATCATACACTGCACACAGGCTATATGTCATATTCTGCACACAGGCTATATACCATACACTGCACACAGGCAATATATCATAGGCTGCACACAGGCTATATATCATACACTGCACACAGGTTACATGTCATATGCTGCACACAGGGTATATATCATAGGCTGCACACAGGCTATATACCATACACTGCACAGAGGCAATATATCATAGGCTGCACACAGGCTATATACCATACACTGCACACAGGCTACATGTCATATGCTGCACACAGGCTATATATATATATATATATATATATGCCCCTATAGTATATACCCCTGCTCTGATATATGCCCCCATAGTATATGCCCTCGGCTCTAATATATGCCCCCATAGTATATGCCCCCTGCTCTGATATATGCCCCTATAGTATATACCCCTGCTCTGATATATGCCCCTATAGTATATATCCCTGCTCTGATATATGCCCCTATAGTACATACCCCTGCTCTGATGTGCTAATACAAAACAAAAGATCAGGTTTCCTTGCTGAGGTCCCACGGTGAGGGGGAGGGGCAAGGGGGAGTGAGAACCTCAGCAGGAGACAGGCACCCGGCAGCTTGACAGGAAGAATCCATTCAAAGACCCACCAGGGGGGAGTCTGAGCCTGCCGGGAGGGAGATGCTTACACAGGATTAACCCTACACCTCCCTCCCTCCCTGGACAGCATGCAGTGTGGCCAGTGCTGTGTCCAGGTAGGGTTTCCACATGCTTTTTGTGCGTGGGACTGGTTCCCAGACACCACTTCTGGGTTTGGGCTGGTGGAGGCCCCCTAGTGGTGGAGGCACCTTGGCACGTGCCCCTTGTGCCCTCCCTTTAATCCGGCCCTGAATACAACACTAAGTCATAACACATAACTCATCTCAAACCCACTCCCAGGTTCCATTAACTTCTTCACTTGCCTTTCTCGTCTTATGTCAAAGACGACAAACCCCTTAGGAGAGCCACATCCTCTTCCAGCTAACAAACAACTCCCTATCTTCCAACCCAAGGGCTGACCCCACATTGATCATTCAGAGTCCCACCCTTTTGACTGGTATCCCCCTACAACCATGAGTCATGACACCTCCTTGACCCTTCGCTGTGGGAACCAGCTCCATATTTCACAGCTCAGGAGTGGACGAAATCAGGCAGGGAACATGTGTTCTTATGATCCTGGGGGTCCCAGTGGACCCTCATGGATCAGATACTTATTTACTATCCTATGATAGGTTTTTAAGATATCGTATTGTGATTTCATTCAGTATGTTGTCGTTCAATAGCCTTTCCTTCACCTCACTTTCTCTAACAAACATAATATCTACACATTTACTGTAAATTGCCTGACTACTTCCCAACATGCTTTATCCTCAACTGAATTGAGTTGCTGTAGATTAGATGTACCGGACTTTCAATTACCTGTATGCTGGCAAGCGGTGCCTCTCTCTCTCGTGCATCTACTCTAAAATTATAACATTTCATGAAGAGCACTCTTATATATTAGCTATATACAGTAGCTGTGGGAGGGATTTCATTACTCTTATATTACTAGAGGTTAACATCCAGAAGCACCCAGCAACCAGTAACAGAGACCATCTTAGTCATAAGCTAATCACTTGCTCTTAATTTACATTCTTCTGTCATATTGATCTACAATAATTAGATTTCTGTTTCTTTCATTAGTAATTATAATAATAAATGAGGTCATTCGTCAATAGTGTTGTAGCAATGGAGCTTTACAAAGGAGAAATAAGTTGTTAAATGTGGTGGAAATACCAGTCACTTGTAGTATACAACTGATGATCGGCACTACAGTCTATGAGAGGGCAATAATTGTCCAATTAATGGGGAGTAAGTATGAACTTCAACGGACCATTGAAGCGTATACTTGCACGAAACAACCGGTTACCTGCACCTGGCTGATGCCTGCCCTGATACCGTCCACACTATGAAAAAATAAAGAGTCTCCATGAACATCAAGATTGGTAAGGGCGGCTTTCATTCATTTTTCTACGAATTGATAACCAAATGTGTTGAAAATGTTTTAACATGATGTACACTGCATACAACATGTGAGACACTTGTGTCCAGTAGTGGATTATAACAGGGGCGTTTCGGGCGGCAGCCCGGGGCCCTGAGCTCCTGGGGGGCCCATGACCACCAAAAAAGACTCATACTTTCAGTGGTGTGCTGTCTCCTGGCTACACTTCCGCCATGCTTTGCAAAAAATCACAGTTTTTTTATGGCAATTTTGCACAAATCAGGACATCATGACATTATCTCTCCTGTACTATGAACGCCAGGCTAGTGCCGCCATAGTTACGGTGGGTTGGGGGGGCCTAGGCTTGGTGAACAGCCTGGAGCCTTTGGTAAAGTTAATCCGCCCCTGCTTGTGTCACTATGGTCATATTACATTATAGACTAGTGTTTTGTGCCAATAAATGTATTATCCGTGCCCCTTTGATATAACATTGATACACACCTCCATATGGACCCATAGGCACCCCACTTGCTGATATCCAAGTGGCACAATCTCCTGTACATGACTTTGGGCACTTCCTTATGTTTTTCGCTGCCCATGGGTGATATTGATGCTGGTAAATTAATGAGAAAATATTACTGAAAGGTAAATTCTTTTACAATATAACATACAGTTCTTTGAGCCTATCAGGTTCCAATGTGTTACTGAGACTGATATCTCAAAAGGGTCCAGTCCACAGGATCAAAGGTAATAGGCAATCTCTGGCTGGGTCTGTCAACCATCTCACATCTCTCCTCACTTAGATCTTTCATCCTTCTATTCAAAGGAAAAAGGAGCAGACATAGTGCAAGGACAGTTTTTAAACTCAGACATAGTTAAAAAGGATTTATAGAAGAAAAGCATCACAAGAAAATAACACAGTTAGGGTCAACGGCCATTCTACTCTAAACGTGCCTTTCCTTGTTGGATCTCAGACTGTAACGCCGCTTAAAGGGAATGTGTGTTCAAATAATCTATTGTTTAAAACAAGTTATCATGTTAAGCATTTTTAAAGAATTTTGCCCCCGTAAGGCTATGTTCACACTACGTATATGTACGGCCGTAGTGCGAGCCGCGAATATTCGCCCGTAGTTTTGAGGTTGATGCGTACGCTGGAAAGTATACGATATACGGCTGCACAGTGCACCCTACGTATGAGCCTACGGCCCGATCGTAAACGGACCCGCAAAAAATGAACAAGACCATTGTTTGCGGCCGGAACTGTGCAAATTCACGGCCGTGGATTGACAGGCGGTCCATACGGAGTACTTTAAAAAATAGCCGGCAATAATGCCGAATGCCGATGCCTCTAATAGTTAATATATTAAATTAATAAAACACATTTACTTTGTAATAAAGTCCCTTTCGTTGTTCAATAATTTAATTCTAACGAATCCATCATTGTGCAATTAAATATACTGTTAAAATAAATATATATATAAATAAATGTATATTTATATATATATTTATTTTTTGACAGTATATTTAATTGCACAATGATGGATTCGTTTAAATTAAATTATTGAACAACGAAACTGATTTTATTACAACAAAAATGTGTTTTATTAATTAAATATTAATTAGTACAGGAAGCTCCATTAAGCCGTTAATTCATATTCCCGGTAAATAGAGCATTCTGTACTAATCAATACTTGACTTTAATTAAAACATCAAATGTTTCTTCTAATTATGTTATCACAATAGCATTATTAGAAGAAACATTTAGAATTATATGTGCGCTCAGCTGGTTGGCTGTTCGGCTGAGCGCACATATAATTAGCAGGTCCGCAGTACAGTGACTTCATTGTGCTGTGGACCAGCGAATAGGACACATCGGGACATTGGATGGTGAGTATAAAGCTCTCCCCACCCCCTCCCCAGCACTGCACCAATGCCAGTAAGGAAGGGGGGTCACTTAACCCCTTCCTTGCTGGGATGGATGCAGTCTGACATCAGTCTGGCCCCCAAGGGGTTAAGGGGGATGCAATACATCCTCCCTTAACCCCTTGGGGGCCAGACTGTAAGCAGCGATCTGTAAAGATGCTGCATACTGTAAGGTGCAAAACACCGCTCACAATGATGGGTGTTGTGCTCATGTTTGTGTGTTTTTTGTGTGTTTCTCCCTTTTTGTTTTTCAGATATCGGTATCCTGTGGATTACGTCTGATTCGATGGACTACGACGATGACCAGCGGTTGTTTGGTTTTGTTTTTTAATAAAATGGTCAATGAGGGGTGTGGGGGTGTTTTTATTTGAATTAAAAAAAAATTCACTTGTGTCTTGTCTTTATTTCTTTACTTTATATTTATTTACTTTACTTTAAAAAAAAACGCATCCGATGTCCTCTTCGCTGGTCCGCAGCACAATGAAGTCACTGTGTTGCGGACCAGCTCTTTATATGTGCGCTCAGCCGATCAGCCAATCAGCTGAGCGCACATATAATTCAAAATGTTTCTTCTAATAATGCTATTGTGATAACATAATTAGAAGAACCATTTGATGTTTTAATTTAAGTCAAGTATTGATTAGTACAGAATGCTCTATTTACCGGGAATATGAATTAACGGCTTAATGGAGCTTCCTGTACTAATTAATATTTAATTAATAAAACACATTTTTGTTGTAATGAAATCAGTTTCGTTGTTCAATAATTTAATTTAAACGAATCCATCATTGTGCAATTAAATATACTGTCAAAAAATAAATATATATATAAATAAAATAAATATATATATATATATAAATAAATGTATAACAGTATATTTAATTGCACAATGATGGATTCGTTTAAATTTAATTATTGAACAACGAAAGGGACTTTATTACAACGAAAATGTGTTTTATTAATTAAATATATTAACCATGAGAGGCATCGGCATTACTGCAGAGGATCGCTAACCCCGGTAATAGCGATTCCTGTAAACTGTTTCCCTGCTTTCCCAGATGCATTCCAGAGGTGTTTGCATCACTTTCTAAAGATTTTGTTTGTTATTTTTAGTTGAACCAGATTTTTCAATTAAATGACCGTATGTTTTCAGCCACATGTCTATTTTTTCCCACGGCCGTAGTTTCAGCCGCACATTTCCGGCCGCGTAAAAACTACGGCCAGAAATATACGTAGTGTGAACATAGCCTAAGGCTACGTTCACACTACGTAAGTTTCCGGCCGTAGCGCGTTCCGTGAATAAGCGGCCGGAAACTTACGTAGTTTGCGTACAATGGAAAGTATACGATCTACGGGCGCACAGTTCACACTACGTACGAACTTACGCCGGATCGTATGCGGCGCCGTAAAAAATGAACCAAACCATTATTTCCGGACGGAAATGCCGTAACTTACGCCCGTAGCGTAACATGCGGTCCCGTACGTAGTGGTGATTTCTTCATTTTGCCAGCTTTTTGTTCCAATCCAAAAGGTTCTGTGGGGTGTCCGGGGCTAGGCGAAGATTTCCAAGTAAAAGACCGCTGTTAGATCGCTACAAAGAGCGCTCGGGAAGCGTAAGTACGCTACGGGCGTAAGTTCGCGGTCCGTACGTATCCGCCCGCAACTTGCGTAAAGTCCCGGCCGGAGTTTCATACGTATATGTCCGGCCGCGAAAAATATGCGGCCGGACATATACGTAGTGTGAACCTAGCCTTATAGTGTAAAAGAAAAGTAATGAAAAGATGACAATGAGAAACGAACTACAGTAGATTAGAAAAAAATAGGGAAACATTTCATAACCTGGCTCTATGCCCATCAAATACCTGAAATCCTGGGTTTGGTTGACCTGTATTGATCAGTTGTGATGCTTTTATCCTATAAAAGTTTATGTGTGTTAATAAATTCAATTTATCTGTATCTGTGTTATAAAAAAAAAAACTGTGCTTGCACTATATTCACTCCATTTTTTTCTGAGAATAGAAGGATAATGAGATGAGAGATGTGAGAGGTGTTTGACAGACCCAGCTGAAGATTGAACACATTAGAACCCGGTTGAACACATAGAGCTGTATGTTATATTTGAGATGCTTCAAGGACAACTCCGGCGGGACCCCCCCCAAAAAAAAAAACACAGACACACACAGACACCATACTCACCATCCCTCCGGTGACGATCGCCACTCCATTCGCCCGCCGTCCGCCTCACCGTCACCTGCCTCCGCCGTCCAGCGATGTCTCTTGCTTCCGGGTCCATGTGAGAGAAAAGGCTGCCAGTGCGCTTGCGCACCGGCAGCCTTTTCATTGGCTGGAGCGCATGACATGGCTTCCAGCAAGCTCAGCCAATCAGGGCTGAGCAAGCTGGAAGCCATGTGATGCGCTCCAGCCAATGAAAAGGCTGCTGGTGCGCATGTGCACCAGCAGCCTTTTCTCTCCCATTCACTCTCAATGAAGACGCCGAGGAGGAAGAAGACCCGGACCGCCCCCAGCTCTGACATCACCCGACACCAGAGAAGAGGACCGTGACGACCGTAATAGGTAATGCATATATTCTTTAACTTCCGGGGTGGGGGTCGGGGGTCGGAAAGTGGGGGAAGGGGGCCAGACCGGGTATTTAACCACATTACAAAGTTATATAACTTTGT
Organism: Dendropsophus ebraccatus; assembly: GCF_027789765.1. Classification (NCBI taxonomy): domain Eukaryota; kingdom Metazoa; phylum Chordata; class Amphibia; order Anura; family Hylidae; genus Dendropsophus; species Dendropsophus ebraccatus. The sequence continues at coordinate 89,005,566 of NC_091462.1, forward strand.
AATGTGTGTTAAGTAAGCCCAAAAAAAATTTCGCCGGAGTTGTCCTTTCAAGCAAATCTGTATCTGATACGAAGTTTGCTGACAAGAAATCATTGCCAGTCGTGTCTTTCAAAATGTGTCTGGTGCCGCAGTTGGGGTGAAAAACTATCTTTTAGAAATCTTTAGAAATGGTGTCAATGAGGCGTGGCCTAGAGCATTTGTGCCTTCCTCCTGCCCCCTTTGTCTTTAGTCTCTAGTGTTTTATTGCCATGTTTGCATTTAGACTTGTTGTTTCGTTTCTGCTTTATATCATCAGGGATTTTTTTGAATAAAGAACCAATTGTATGCATGTGCTTTTCTCTTTTCTTGTAGTGTTGTTGTACTTATTTAGTGGTGCCTGCCAGGGATGGTATGAACCTGCCGAGGTTTGGGTTCGTATGAACCCGAACGCTGGGTAGCAGATTCCCGCTGTCCACGGAGCGGGCGGATCCAGCGGCAGTAATGCCTGGAAAACTGGGATACAGCCTATGGCTATGGCTGTATCCCAGTTTTCTAGGCGGTCCTCCCGCTGGATCCACCCGCTGCACGGAGCGGGCAGACAGCAGAAATCATTATCGAGGGTTCGGGTTCGTACGAACCCGAACCGAACTCGGTTCGGACCATCCCTAGTGCCTGCTATTGTCTCTGCTAATAGTTACTCACCTTAATAAAAGGGGTCTCAGCAAGGATAAATTTGCATTCATTTTCAGCAATCAGGGATCTTGAACATAGTTTAGGCCTAAAACACAATGATATTTTTATTATTTTACATTATACAATCAATAACAATAAATGCGTATAACACACAACAATATTAAGGGGGAAGGAAGGGCCAACCTGTCAGGTCATTGCTCGCTTCCTCCTCGTTCCCCACTCGCTGCCTTTTGCTATTGCACAGACAGACAGCAAGCAGAGAGCATCAGGAGTAACCATAGGGAGCTGCAGGAGGGGCTGTCCGGATTGTCCATTGAAATCAGCATCGGTGTCATGATCAGGCTGTTTCTACATGTTAAGAGAACACATTCAGCCAACATTGTGCATGTCGGCTTATCGTGGTCTTTTAACATGAGCTATTAAAGGGGTTATCCAGCGCTACAAAAACATGGCCACTTTTCCCCCTACTGTTGTCTCCAGTTCAGGTGCGGTTTGCCATTAAGCTCCATTTACTTCAATGGAACTGAGTTTCAAAACCCCACCCAAACTGGAGACAACAGTAGGGGGAAAGTGGCCATGTTTTTGTAGCGCTGGATAACCCCTTTAAACCAAATGATTATTGGCCAGAATGGCCAGCAATTGGCCAAATACGGCTGATTATTGTTTGGTGTAATAGAGCCTTCACTAACAGACAACCAGAAAAATATTTTGATTCAGTATAGCGTGTTAACCTTGTTTATCTTGTTCAGTATCACAAGTCAGGTGATTGGCACTAACACCAATGGGATCATGTTAATTCTCTGTTGTACAAGCTTCTTATGGCGCTGTTAATAGGATTAAGTCCTTCCTCATTATACTCAAGATTGGGGATCTAAGATTACACATTAACTGTCAAGAAAAGACTGCAAAAGAGTTTGTAGGGTATACAGTCACAAAATGATCTACAAAAACCTTACTTGTGTGATAAGAGCCCAACAAAGAAATATAATGGTTTTGGAACTATACAATTACATTTATTATGTTGTCCACAAAGTCTATGCACTCCAATACTTCTGTGGGAGGTAAAAAACAATGTCCATCCTGAGCCTTCTTTTTCATGATATTATTAACCAAATATAGTCAGTAACTAGAATAATCCTCTAACGGTAACTCTTGCAAAAACAAAAAAACAAAAAGCAAATTGGGGAAACCCCAATAAAACATCACTTCAAGAAGAAACACCCCACAAGCATCTAATACCACAGCTGTGATTCTCACTCTGTCCTGGTCCCGATGTCTCTCTCTTGAGTCCAGTTTAGTATGGCACAGGGGTACACGAATTCACTTGGCAGGCGGGATGTCCTCTGCCTATTTGCCCCTCAGAGTATGTGTGTGTCTTTACCCCTGCTCGCACAGGGTCCGTCGGGGCACTCGCCCTAATAAGGGCGACCCCTGCCTCGAGCTACACTCCCTATAATGACCCTATATCTGCATCCTAACGTGGCCCTTTTCTATTGGAGCTGCCAATTATTATCAGGGGATGGCATAAAAATAAAAAGATAACTGTATGTAAATGTTAGGCAGAGCGATAAGGTGAGAGTACCTACTAACAATAGATCACAATGGTGATCATAAAGTGTCTCATACAGAAAAAAAGGCTCCCCAATAGTTAAAGTGCTATGTGCTGTCACTACTCTAGTGGGTTAATAGTACGCTAATGCGCTCGCTATATGAGGATGCTGCAGAGGCACAGTCTGGTGCAGCCAGTGGCTACCTATAGACTGTATCTGTCCCCTTTAATAATATTATTGCCAAAACTATACAAAATGTTATAGTCTATTGTAGCTTTCTTTGATCCTTTCTCCAGTGTGTTCAGGGTAAATGGTATCAGAGCACAATCACTTTATTAGTAATTCCATTATCATAATTACAATGTCTTTATCGGTTTATGAGTTTGCTGTATGATTTCCTGGATTATAACAGATATTTGATACAGTATGTACAGTGTATTGGAATACATCGGGTACAGGCTATGTTTACACAAAGTGAAAAAAAGAGAAAAGGAGTCTGCTTTTTCTTGTAAAATGACGGTTGTTATTACAGCATTTTAATTGATTTCAATGGAATGCATGAATTGATGCCCGTCCAATTCACACAGTGTATTAAGTAAGGGACGTTGTTTGCCCAGGCGTCAAAATAATGATCATGACAACTATTCGCTGACGTCTTTTGCAAACACCAGACATTATTTTTTAGTTGGTCACACACATTTTTTCTTTTTTCACCGTCATTTCGCTGTCTTTGCTACTCAATGGACTTTTCAATTAAAGACACACCCAAAGGGTAATCAGTCCACCTAATCAAAAATAACGTACCAACAGCTGTCATCGTAATGCAAAATGACTCACATCATTTTAAAAAATGGAAAGAAAAAGCTGCATGTGAACATGCACAGACTGTATTACAAACACAATATGAAAAATAAAAAACTAGCAGATAAACAAAAGTATTTGATGTCTGTCTTACAGGCTAAATAACATCATAAGATCTGTATGAGAATCAGGCGTATGTAGGTATAATCGGCAGCTCAGATTTTTGTATATCCCCCTAATGCAACTACACTGAAAACAATGAACTGGGAACCAGTTCTGGTATAGGAATACAGGGACCAGCACCACTTCCATACAGGCTACAATACAGAGCACAAGGGGCCTTCAGAACCACAGCAATACATTGTGCCATAGGTTCTGGTAATATTGGATCATACAAACAGGACAATAGAGCCATACAAGATGACCAACAAGTACTCACAAGGATAACATACAATCAGGGTCTAAAACCCAGAGGAACAAAACTGAACAACAAGGCAAACTGATTCTACATACAGTAGGTTGCACATAAGGCCCAGCAGACATAGCATATGCAAAAATCCTCCACAACCCAGAATGTTTTTACAGAGAGACTGTCCAATGGAAACACTCCGATCTCCACTAACTAGCGCTGGAAGCAGATTAGTTTATTCAGAGCGATAGATCAACATTTTCCCTAAGAAGAAGAGAGAAAAGCAGGTTTGTGACAGGTAGACAATGATGTTTAGAAATTGCATATACTGTAAATAATAAGGAGTAGGAAAAGTCCTACAACAGTTGTTAGACTGCCTTGGACCCAGTCATTCACACTTGACCCAAACTTAAGGCTCTATTACACAAAGCGATTCGGTCTTATTACGGCCAATAATCACTTTGTGTAATAAAAGGCAACGGGCGGCTGATCGTCATCTTCTGACATGTTGAAAGACAAAAGGACGTGGAGACCAACAATCTGCTGCCGTCGCTCTGTGTAATAGGAACGTCAGACTGCTGCTATCTCCTATGGGATCCCTGATCTAAAGATCGTCTGGGGAGCCCCCCCAGAAGCTCCCCCCTGCACACACTAACTCTCTATTATAAGCACCGGCAGTGAGTGGGGAACGAGGAGCAAGTGAGCGCTGATCTGACAGGCCAGTGCTTGCTTTCTCCCGGAGATCGCCCCAGGAGCAGATATATCTGACAGATTTCTCAAGCCAAAGCCAGGAATGGATTTGACTAGAGGAGAAATCTTAGTCTTTCCTTTATGAATTGTTCCCTGTTTATAGTCTGTTCCTGGCTTTTTTTTTTAAACGTGGCCTGGTTCCTGTGCATGGTGCCAGTCTATTACCGAGCACCGGCCTGGCCTGAAGCACTATAGGCGGGCCAGCCCGCCCTCAGTGGGAGGAGACCCCCTCCCCTCTAGACCACGGCATTGCTGGTACATTCACTTTAAAAGCACCCTTAGTGTCAGTGATTTAGCCATATCAGTTCTCCACGCTCCAAAATGATCTTGGTTTATTCTTAGTCATAAACTATAAATTATTGGATGGAAGTTGTTTCTCGTGTTCCTATTATGATAATAAGATTTTTTTTTAGTATCTACAGTTCAGTGATTATGTCAAGGCTCTGGATCATTCAATAAACCGAGACTAAAACCGAAGTCTCCGTGAATTGATGGAAAGTTGTATTTGAAGTGTATTTGTTAATATCAGCATTGTGTACAGATGTATCAGTAACAATAGAGACTGAATGAGAAGAAAGAATGAATAGTGACTGATGAACACAATGTTCTGTAGAAGGGCACAATTCTAGAGTGCTTTTTCTTTTGTGGTTTATATCTTTACACATCATGTTCCCAAAGAACCTGATGTCATGATGGTTCATCATTGACATGACTGGCTGCCTGGTTTGATAGGAGAATTATTTACAAGAAATATTGGGGCTTATGTTCAAGTTGCACAATTTTTTAAATGTTTTGGATGACTTTGTAGTCTACTTTTACTGCAAATAGATTTAACATAACAGCACACAGCCGTGGCCATTACCCCCTCTCAGCCTTTGGCAGTTTCTCTTGTTCTGAGCTGCCCTGCTGGAAGATTGGGCTCCTTCTATTGTCTGGCATGGGCCTGGGCACCTGTATTTATAAGCACAGCCCACAGGCTCTGGAGTCTTCTAGCATGTTCTCCTGAGGGTATATATAGTCTTCACTTCCTCACCTCTTTGCTCAGTTGTTGTTGTTTGTCAGTCAGTAAGCAACCACGTCTGTGCTCCCTGAATATCTGCCACTTCCTTGTGATCTTCTAGCAATTTGGATCTCAATCCATTCCTCATTCCAACTTAGTCTGAACTACGTCCTAACATTGCATCCTGCATTTCTACCACAGAGGAAGAACACCTAGTCCTGGAATCCAGCACTCCTTCAGTTCTTCAGACGGTGGTCACCAAGGTCCTTCTCTGAGTGTAGAGACCTGGGAGTTTCCTGCAGCCAAGTCTATCCTGCCTTGCGGCGGGCGCTGGTGAAAACCGGGAGCTCCTTAGACTACGCTCCTCAGGGAAGGAACACCAGTACTCCTCAGTGATCCAGGAGATCCACCGCCTCATGCTTGGACCATCCATTACATTTCTGAAGCTTTCTTTTCATGTTTTGCATCTAGTTCTTGTGTGCCCCAATTAATATCATAGTAGCAGCCAAATGTCCTTATAAACAGTGCCAACCAGAGTGCACAGTAAATCCTACCACTGTCCCATGAATACTGAGTGATAACTGATAATAATCAAATACAATAAAAGTGAGATGCCCTGTTTTTGGAAATAGAAGCTGGGAACAAATAAAAAATGGAAGACACATTTTTCAACTGAATGTGTGAACAGAACCTAGAGGATGCTAAAAACTGTGTGTAAATAGGGTGGCAAGTGGGTTGCCAGAGGTCACACATATCCAGGCTGTTATCTAGGAACTACGTGTTGGAGGGTTTTTTGTGTATTGTTGTAAAATGGAGTGTGTGTAGTGTGAGTTATTATCAGGCTAGTGCTTTATTGCTCTCTACCAATTCCTACTATTTCTGATGTCTTTTTCCTATAGGAAATGCCTGTTTAGGCAGTCGCTGAGTAGGGAGGTGACCTACTTTGGCCAGTAACTCGGTTACATGTTTTTGAACTGATTCAGACACTTCACAAAGATACAAAATGTATACAGAATGTAGCCATAGTGGAGTTTATTTAATCCAAACAGGACAAACCATGTGGATGTCAGGAATCTGCAGCGCCTGGTGTGAACTGGGCCTGGTGTTTGCTTTTGTGTGCCACACCAGATTGCTTCTGAGCTTCTGGCAATGCAGAAGTTAAGCTGAGAAGCTTTTGGACTTGATTATGCACCTGTCTTGTCTCTGTGATTGATGGGTTTCTCTGCCTGTCTGTAACCTGGTAGATCAGAGCGCCGGTCCAATGGGGATCCGGACCGGGATCTTGGTCAGCATAAAACAAAGCTGAGGCACAGTCCCAGCGCTGGCTATTAGGTTAACTCCCTGGTCCCAGCTTCCCTGTCTTCTCCTGCAATCCCCGTTCATAATCCCTCTGTTTGCTCGACTCCTACCTGACTTTTTGACTATCCGATTATTTACTGATTCTGTACAGTGCTGCCTGTTTGGATTTGACCCAGCCTGTTTGACTATTCTTTTGTTTTTGTTTGTCCGTCTTGTTCCGTGTGCATGTATTTAACGCAGAGAACGTCTAGGTGGTTGTCCACAACCGCCTAGGGCCGACTGAGGCAAGTAGGCAGGGACAGTGGGTGGGTTCAGACCTAGGGCCCACTGTCTTGTTGTATCTGTACCTCCCTGTCCTGACAGTGGACAGATAAACTGGCAAAATTTTTTAACTGATGCCACACTGCCAACAAAGATAGGGATATGCACATGAAAATCAGCTAAATTCATATAACTTGGCCCAAAGTGGTTCTGAGAATAAAAAACAGCAATGCTGTTACTTATTTAAAGTAGTGACCCCTTGGCAATATGTATGGCATGGCCATTTGTGCCTTAGTGTTCTGTGCCATACATGTACAGCATATAGCTGGAGCTATACGATTGTTAAAGGGGAAGTCCAGGTAGGGGGGACTTCTGCAGAAGCATATAGCATTACTTACCTATCTATCCCAGTTTTGAAACTATAAAAATCCATTTGTTTTGGGAGGTTTTGTTCTGTTTTGTGTTTCCATACTTCCTGGTTGAGCAGTTGTACATAGTACTACAGGTTCCAGAATGCAATGCTTTCCCTCAGCTGTTCATCACAGTCCTCCACCCTGCCCATTCCCGCCCAAATCTGTTGCAGAACATCTAGGCTGTGTTCAAACATTGCAGTTTCATTGTGTTACTAAATTATTTGCAGTACTTTATCACTTTATTGTGTTCCCACACAGCACGCTGTATTCTCTACCTGTTTACGTTTTAATTTTTTTATTTTCGCACATATTATGATCAAGCATCTTTTATCTTTGAGGTTGAACCCCACAATAAGAACTTTATCCGATATTATCTTACATTGGATATACTGTTTATGCCTTGTTTTTGTGCAGGTGGGACTGGCAGTGCCGACTCTGATACTCTCTGCCGTTTACCATCGTGTAATTGTGTTACTGCATCATTTTTGTGAATATGCTGCAGTATTGCAATGAAGCTCCAACATGTGTGAACATAGCCCTAATTTCACTGCAGAATTTTGCACAATCAGCAAAGTTTCAGCAGCTGCTTCTAAGTGGTCAGAGATGGTGAATTACTCAAGGGATTGGGGGATCCAGCCTCTTGTGACATCACACCCTGCCCCCTATCTGCATCATCAGACACAGCAGACACACACACAATGTGAAACAGAGGCATGTAATTTTTGTCTCCTAAGCTGGGAGAGCACAGGGAGCAGGAGACAATGTGAATTGGCACAGAGGCCATTTTCTTCACTTCCTGAATTTTAATTAGCTACCAGTGTAGTAGAACCGTACAGGTATGGTAATACATTATATAGACACATCTATATAACTTTTAATGTACCTTTAATAGAAAACAAGTTTTTCTTATGTGGCGTTCCCCTTTAAGGAAGTTTAGGAGCTGAGCTCACTTCATAGAAACAGATGTCGGATTCTGTCAACAGCTGCCATTCATTGTCAAATACTGACATCAGCATTTAAGCCCTGTCTTTATTATGGCTCATAGAAGACAGCAAAGAAAAAAATGAAACTACAAAATATTAAAATTGTCTGTGTCCTCAGCACCCCCTTTAATTAACTGTTTCCACAGAGCTGCCACGGCCCAATCTGTACTGTGAAGCTCTAGAGTTAGCTCTATTCTCTGTGTAGTGGCATTAATCACAAATGCCTGGGAAACCCTTTCAAATGTTTTAGCCTTAGGGCGAGTTCACATTGAGTAAATTCGACGGACTTCCGCTGCAGAGCTCTCCGACGCAGAATCCCGACAGCTTCTGTGTCCCACAGTGTCTGTATGGGAGAGCGCGCACGCCTCCGCTTGCCCCACTCTCCGCTCAAAGAATTGACATGTCAGCGGCGGGAGCAGGGATATTAAAGTGGATAGGTCTGTAGATTTTATGGCTGTGTATAAGAGGCCTAAGGCTGCATTCCCACATTCCTTGATCCTGACGGATCACGGACGTGGAATGCATGTACTGGAGCCCCCCCCGCGCCCGGACAGCATCTGTAATTAGATGCTGGGAGCGGGGGACACTGTATTGATAAGCGCCACGCTGTACTGAATCAGCCGCGCGGTGCTGATACTACAGCACGGCGCTTATGAATACAGTCTCCCCCGCTCCCAACATCTAATTACAGATGCTGTCCGGGTGCGGGGGGACTCCAGTACATGCATTCCACGTCTGTGATCCGTCAGGATCACGGAACGTGAGAATGCAGCCTAACTCTTGGATGTCTACTTTAATGCCCATTTTTGTGCCGATGGTTTCTGTTTCTGCTTTAACTGTATTCACCTTAGAGGATAAGCATAAGAAACCAGCTCTAGCATCCATACAAAAAAAAAACAATCAATAAATAAATCAATGGTGAAAATAATACAATTTTCATTCACATTGCTGTGCGTGCTGTGTGGCTGGAGTCTAGGTGATTGAATTGCCTTGAAAGTGTATGTTTTGTTTGTATGTGGGATAGCTGGGTGAAAATCAATGTGGCTTCATTAACCCCTTCTCTAATTCCCAAATACATGTACATTGGGAGTGCAACGGGGATATAAGGAGCAGGCTTGGGGGGCTGAGCCTGCTCCATATCCAGAGACTGTATATTACACCTAACACTCTGTGACAGCTGATGGGACTGGACTTGTATCCTGGCAGTTTAAAGGAGAAGTCCGGCGAAAATTTTTATTAAAGTATTGTATTGTCCCCAAAAGTTATACAAATCACCAATATACACTTATTACAGGAAATGCTTATAAAGTGCTTTTTTTCCCTGCAATTACTACTGCACCAAGGCTTCACTTCCTGGATAACATGGTGATGTCACTTCCTGGATAAAATGGTGATGTCACGACCTGACTCCCAGAGCTGTGCGGGCTGTGGCTGCTGGAGAGGATGATGGCAGGGGGACACTGAGGGGGACAGGGCACTGGAGGGACACTGTGCATCCCTCTGCCATCATCCTCTCCAGCAGCCACAGCCCGCACAGCTCTGGGAGTCGGGTTGTGACATCACCATTTTATCCAGGAAGTGAAGCCTTGATACAGTAGTAAGAGCAGGGAAAAAAGCACTTTATAAGCATTTCCCGTAATAAGTATATATTGGTGATTTGTATAACTTTTGGGGGCAATACATTACTTTAATAAAAATTTTCGCCGGTCTTCTCCTTTAACTCCTTAGATGCTGCCATGAATATCTAAGGCCACATTCACACGTCTGGAATTTTTTGCGGCCCGTATAATCAGGCCATCCACTATCCATAATGCATCTGTATTCGGTCGTTATTTTGCTGGTCTGCAAAAAGTGATGTTGATTAAAAAGCAAAGGGGGAACGGATCCGTAAATTGCGGATATTACCTCTGTAACGCCTGCAAATTACGGATACTTTCACTGACTTTTGGTGAATCCATGCCAAATCATGGATCTGTAAAATGTAAATGGGCCTTGCAGAAATCAATGGGTACATAGTTTGTTTATAATTGCGTATCTGCAATTATGGACAAAATTTACAGACGTGCAAATGTGGCCTAAGGGGTATATAACAGACGCAGGTCCTATCACGTCTCAGATCAGCATGGCCGATCAAGGGCTGCCATGATAGTATGACAGGAGAAGAACGGCCTGTGTACTGCAATGGATGAAACTGCAGTGTACTGTACAAGTAGAGGGGATTAGAGAAATCTATATTCCTGTAACCCAAATAATATGAGAATTACTGCCGATTACTGCACTAAAAATGGCTGCGAACCAGGATTTCTGACTTTTGTGGTAGATAGCACTCCCTCCTGTGCGAATAGGAAAATACATAAATGCAAAAAGGAAATTTGTCTGTGTCCTTAAAGGGGCTGGTCATATTAGAGGTCACCCAGCTTTCCCTGGCTCCTGAATGGATGTATTCCATCCCTAATTCCCCTTATATTACTAGGAGTAGACTAGACAAGAAGAAGAGCTAGTAGTCAGTGATTGAGGAGGGAAATGTTGCTGCTCGTCTCCTCAGCCAGAAGATGGCCCCTCACCCCCCAGCAGCAGGTATTGTTATGCTGATAACTAGGAGTGAAGCTCCTGTCAGGGGAGGCTACAGGCAGCCATGAAGCCTGTACACAAGCGACACGGTTACCATGGTGACACAACGAGCTCGCTGTTAGTTTCACTTTCCTCACACAGGGGGCTGCTGGATACGGGGCAGGGGGGCTGCTGGATACGGGGCAGGGGGGCTGCTGGATACGGGGCAGGGGGGCTGTTCCCTCTTGGGGACTTGAGACTTTTCTGCGCCTTTTCACACAGTGAAGGGATCACACTGAGTGACAGAGCTAATTGCAGGGCAGCTCTACGTCTACACAAACACACCTTGTGGTCTGCTCCCATAGAGGGTTACTAAGTTACCAAAGTTGTGGCTGACACTGAGGAGCGGGCGCAGGTCTGTGCGGGGGATGTGAGAGTCTCCATAGTCAGATCCCCTCATCCCAGCATCCACCATGGAGTCTTCTCTATCTCCAAGGATTCTCAAGGTAAAAGCTGCCTGTCTTACACTTGTCCCAATCTCTATCCAGTTTGTAGAGCTACTATACAGTGTATATTACTATTATACAGCTTATAGACCAGTGTTTGATCCTTACAGTGGTCGTGATCCCACTCAGCAGCAGGTCACGTGACGTCTGATATAAGTATGGTAGTGACTAAATCCCATTAGAAATTACATATATAGCTATAGGCGTGAATGGGAAAGTCACGAGCATCAGTATTGGGTTGGGAGCATTCTGTTAAGTTTGCACTTTTTTTTTTAAAGGATAATTCCTTTAAGTGGATGTGTGCTGATACCTATGGAAATCTACTCTACAGGCCACCCTCCAGTGATATGAATGGGAAATCTGTGCTCTTGTTGCCTCCATGTTTCTTTAATCCTGTATGAGCTTTTAAATGGTGCACCGATCACATTGAGTCACACTTTACAGGGGGTAATCTCATATCTAGCAGACCAGGCATGTCTGCAGGGGCGTAACTAGAAATGGCTTGACCCCATAGCAATATTTTGTTTGCCCCCCCCCCCCCCCCCCTCAATCGACCACTATGCCATCAGCTCACTCAGCTCTACACAGGTTTTGTACACCATATAAATTATAGTACAGCTATATTAAGTGACTCACAGGGGGCGTCTTCTCTGATTGGAGTTGTTTCCTTTTCCTTTTCTTCTCCATCCCTTCTTGGTCATTACGAGAACTTCTCCGAGCCACAAATCCACAGAATCAGCCAGACAGACATATTAGTCTCCTCACTCTGGCCCCATCCTCATCTCTCTACAAACTGCACAACTGTATTGGCCCCTTTACACCCTCGTTTATTGGATAGCCCTGACACTACGTGACCCCCTTATAGTATATGCCCCTATGTGTATTCCCCCTTACTGATGCCACCTGTGTTGGCCCCTTATAAATTACCCCCGTGTGTTGTCCATCCCCCTTGGTCCATGGCCCCCCTGTATATCCCCCATAGATGCTCCCCCTGTATTATCCCCATAGATGGCCCCTGTAAATCCCCATAGATGCCCCCTGTATTATGCCCCATAGATGCTCCCCCTGTATTATCCCCATAGATGGCCCCCTGTATATCCCCCATAGATGGACCCCTGTATATCCCCCATAGATGCCCCCAGTATATCTCCCATAGATTCCCCCCTTGTATATCCCCCATAGATGGCCCCCCTGTATATCCCCCATAGATGCCCCCCCTGTATATCCCCCATAGATGGCCCCTCTGTATTATCCCCATAGATGGCCCCCTGTATATCCCCCATAGATGGCCCCCCTGTATATCCCCCATAGATGGCCCCTCTGTATTATCCCCATAGATGGCCCCCTGTATATCCCCCATAGATGCCCCCCCTTATATCTCCCATAGATGCTCCCCCTGTATTATCCCCATAGATGGCCCCTGTAAATCCCCATAGATGCCCCCTGTATTATCCCCCATAGATGCTCCCCCTGTATTATCCCCATAGATGGCCCCCTGTATATCCCCCATAGATGGACCCCTGTATATCCCCCATAGATGCCCCCCGTATATCTCCCATAGATTCCCCCCTTGTATATCCCCCATAGATTCCCCCCTGTATTATCCCCCATAGATACTCCCCCCCCCTGTATTATCCCCCATAGATGGCCCCTGTATATCCCTATTGATGGCCCCTATATATCCCCATAGATGCCCCCTGTATTATCCCCAATAGATGCCCCCTGTATTATCCCCAATAGATGCCCCCCTTTTATATCCCCGATAGATGGCCCCCCCTGTATATCTCCCATAGATGCCCCTGTATATCCCCCATAGATGCCCCCCTGTATTATCCCCCATAGATGCCCCCCTGTATTATCCCCAATAGATGCCCCCCCTGTATTATCCCCAATAGATGCCCCCCTGTATTATCCCCAATAGATGCCCCCCTGTATTATTCCCAATAGATGCCCCCTGTATATCCCCCATAGCTGCCCCCCTGTATTATCCCCAATAGATGCCCCCTGTATTATCCCCAATAGATGCCCCCCTTGTATATCCCCCATAGATGGCCCCCCCTGTATATCTCCCATAGATGCCCCTGTATATCCCCCATAGATGCCCCCCTGTATTATCCCCCATAGATGCTCCCCTGTATTATCCCCCATAGATGCTCCCCCTGTATTATCCCCAATAGATGCCCCCCTGTATTATCCCCAATAGATGCCCCCCTGTATTATTCCTAATAGATGCCCCCCTGTATTAACCCCAATAGATGCCCCTCTGTATTATCCCCAATAGATGCCCCCCTGTATTATTCCCAATAGATGCCCCCTGTATATCCCCCATAGCTGCCCCCCCTGTATTATCCCCAATAGATGCCCCCCTGTATTATCCCCAATAGATGCCCCCTGTATATCCCCCATAGATGACCCCCTGAATATCCCCCATAGATGACCCCCTGAATATCCCCCTTTGCAAAGCAGATAAAAAAAAAAAAAAAAAAAACACAACTCACCTAACTCCACCGTCGGCTGTCTTCTCCCGGGCACAGGTGACGGGATCGGCGTGGCTCAGTGTCCGCCAGGGCAAGTACTTCCTGGGCAGGGAGCATCTCTAACAAGCGCTCCTGTGCCATGCCGGGAGTACAGGCTGGGGGCGGACGCTGAGCTCACTGGTAACTGTGCTGCCGGGACGGCAATCTCGCACGTCCCGTCCTATGCCGGGCAGCACAGGTACCAGTGAGCTCAGCGTCCGCCCTTAGCCTGTACTTCCGGCACGGCACAGGAGCGCTTGTTAGAGATGCTCCCTGCCCCGGAAGTACTTGCCCTGGCGGACGCTGAGCCCGTCACCTGTGCTGCCCGGGAATCCCCGGGACATCTCAAACAGCTGCAGCACCCGGGAGGCCTGCTCGGCCGCCGGGTGCTGCAGGCTATGTGAGCTCCGGGGGCCTGCGCCACGGGCCCCCGATGCGGCGGGGCCCCGTAGCAGCCGCATGTTTGTGTATGCATGTCTGCATGTTGGGGTATGTTCCCACTACGGAATATGCAGCAAAATTTTAAGTGGAGGCTGTGCGGCGGACTCTGCTTTAAGTTCCGCCTGTCCCATAGACTAAGTGATATGCTCAAACCAAATTTACCGTCCGCCCAAAGAATTGACAGGTCAAGTGACAAGCGTGAAATTCCGCCGCATATTCCATAGTGGGAGCATACCCTAAAGTCAATCAGGTCTGTGTAATGCTTCATTTGCCCTGTAGGGGTGCTGTTGTGGGATGGAATTCATTGCAGATAATGACACATAACCTAACATCAGGCTCATCCCATTATCAGAGGACCCTTCCTTGAAACATTAAAGTGTCACTGTCGTATTTTTATTTATTTATTTATTTTTGCAGAAATCAATAGTACAGGCGAGTTTAAAGCGACTCTGTGCCCACAATCTGACCCCCCCAAAACCACTTGTACCTTCAGATAGCTGCTATTAATCCAAGATCTGTCCTGCGGTCCGTTCGGCAGGTGATGCAGTTATTGTCCTAAAAAAAATACTTTTAAACTTGAAGCCCTGTGCCAAACGGGAGTATCTGTGCCCTAACTTTGCACAACCTCTCTGTCCCTCCTCCCCACCCTCTTCATCATTAGGAATGCTCCAGGCAGATTGCCTCCTATTCCCCACCTGTGTCAGCCCGGCACATGGGCTGGATTGTTAAGGACCTGTGCAATGTTCAGCATGAAGAAAATTTTTCAGTGGCATTCCTAATGCTGAAGAGGGTGGGGAGGAGGGACGGAGGGGGGGTGCAAAGTTAGGGCACAGATACTCCCGTTTGGCACAGCCTTCAAATTTAAAAGTATTTTTTTAGGACAATACCTGCATCACCTGCCAAATGGACCGCAGGACAGATCTTGGATTAAAAGCAGCTATCCGATGGTACAAGTGGTTTGGGTGGGTCAGATTGTGGGTACAGAGTCGCTTTAAGAAACTAATTGGGTTTATTAGGGATTGGGTTTATTAGGCAAATATGCCATTATCTGCATTGCCTTTCCCCAGGTCCCCCCCCCCCCCTCTTCTCTCTCCTTCACTGCTCATTATTAGGAAATCTCGACTCTTACATCAGTTAAGCCGTGTGTAACCTATGGAGAGGGGAGGAGGGAGATTAGTTGACAGCAGAGAGCAGAGAACAAAGAATTACACAGGGGGAGCTGTGTGAAAGCCGGTATTTAGAGGTCAGAGAGGTCAGTGCTGACTTCAGAGGAGATAGCCCTATGATGTAGCTGTAAATCAACTCTTTGTTGTCCTGTTTTGGTGCCTCATCTCCCTCAACCCCTCCCCTCTCCATAAGAGAACCATGAAGACGGGGGGAAAGCTTTAAACTGCTTTTTCATGATAAAAATGCATTTTTTGGCTAATAAACCCAATTACAACGTTTCTTAAGTGTGCGTTCACACGTACAGGATCTGCCGCAGATTCGCAGCAGATTTGATGGCCCAGAGTTACTTTACATTGAATCTGCTACTTCAAATCTGCACCATCAAATCTGCTGCAGATCTGCTGCAGATCCTGTACGCGTGAACGCATCCTACAATCGCCTGTACTATTGATTTCTGCAAAAAAAATGTAAACGACAGTGACACTTTAAGGAATTGTTCAAAATGTACGTCTATGTTAACACTGAGTTTTACTAAAATAAACAGATTTCTTGGGAAATTTCCAAATTTTCAGTGAATGTAACCTACTTTAACCCCTTAGCGACCCATGACGTATCTGATACGTCATGGTGCCGCTCGGGGTGCCGCCGGGACCCCGCTCTGAACGGCGCTGATCCCGGCTGACATGTGCAGCCGGGCAGTGCCTCTATTAGCCGGCGCGGGTCCCGTTGCCGCGCCGGCTAATTAAGCCTCTAAGTGCAGCTGTCAAACCTGACAGCTGCACTTAGAGGCTTCAGACCTCACGTCCCTGGTGTCTAGTGGGACGGATCTCCCCCCCCGCGATGCGATCGCGGGGGGGGAGATCCGTTCTTCTGCCCGTGCCGGGCCTCAGCGTCGGAATGACGCTGATCCCGGCTCGGCAATAGATTGCTATGGCCTGCAGCTGGCCATAGCAATCTATGACCGATCTAATCGATCTTTGCTGTGTATATACACAGCATTGATCTCTATGAGAGATCAGTGCTGTCTATATACAAGTCCCCCAGGGGGGCTTCTAGTTACAGTAAAAAAAAAAGTAAAAAAGTGTTTTTATTAATAATAAAAGTCCAAATCACCCCCCTTTTCCCATTTTATAAATATAAATTAATAAATAAATAAATAAATAAACATATTTAGTATCGCCGCGTGCGTAATCGCCCGAACTATTAATTAATCACATTCCTGATCTCGCACGGTAAACGGCGTCAGCGCAAAAAAATTCCAAAGTGCAAAATTGCGCATTTTTGGTCGCATCAAATCCAGAAAAAATGTAATAAAAAACGATCAAAAAGTCGTATATGCGCAATCAAGGTACCAATAGAAAGAACACATCATGGCGCAAAACACCTCACACAGCCCCATAGACCAAAGGATAAAAGCGCTATAAGCCTGGGAATGGAGCGATTTTAAGGAACGTATATTTGTTAACAATGGTTTGAATTTTTTACAGGCCATCCGATACAATATAAGTTATACATGTTATATATCATAGTAATCGTAACGACTTGAGGAACATGCATAACAAGTCAGTTTTACCATAGGACGGACAGCGTAAATGCAAAACTCCCCGAAATCAAAACAAATTCGTTTTTTTTTTCAATTTGACAGCGCAAATGATTTTTTTCCGGTTTCGCAGCATATGTTATGGAAAAATAATGCCTGTCATTGCAAAGTACAATTGGTTTCGCAAAAAATAAGCGCTCATATACGTCTCTAGGTGAAAAAATGCAAGCGCTATGGACTTTTAAACTTAAAATGGAATAAGCAAAAGCGCAAAAACGAAAATAGGCTTTGACCTTAAGGGGTTAATTCCACTATTAGAGATGAGCACAACTGGAGCACACCCACGTCTGATCATTCGATTCCCGTGGTTGAGGAAGTCCTGGAAAACATAAATAACCTATGGCCTATGACTGTATCCCTGTCTTCACGGACTCCTTAGGGAGGCATCTATGTTTTCCTGGTCAAATGCTTAGCGTTGGTGTCCGGATGAACATTTCCAAACCCAAACTTTCAGCAAGTTCGCTCAACACTATTACTTGTCACATGTCACAAACTTCGTCCGTTTGCTGCTACAAATGAACACCAATCAGCTAGATCGGCGCCCACTCGCAGTGCCTATACATTACGCTAATAATGGAAAGAAACAATCCCTGTATCATTCATGTGGCCATAATTCATAGGCCAGCTCAACACTGACACTTTAACACAGGCCCATAATTTGCATGTAGAAAGTTTTCGTACATCTGGGCCTATGCGTCGCATTAACCTGCAATCCCATTGTATTCCGCACCCATGCACTTATATGACAGCTATCACAAACTCACATAAAACTACCGTTAGTTGTCAGCAACAATCTTATACTTGACAGCTTTTTCCCCACTAGCTTTCTGTCACTTTGCAGCATAGTTTATTCTAATCATAGTCCTTCATGCATCATGTCTCCGCTGGAGCAGAACGCTCTGATAAAGGTAGATTAAGCAGGCATGTACCATAAAGAGAACACTAGAAGCATTTTCCTCTTTTGTCGTTGTTTCTGGGAAAGCTGTGCGAGACCCAGTGTAGCAGCTGGTACAGCTTTCTTATACTCCGGAAAGGCAAATCAGCCTTATGATTTAAGGACTATTCACATCTCCTACAATGATGGCCGATCACTAGGATAATCCATTACTTTATGATCAGAGGGTGTCTGACTACAGGTTATAAGAGTGAAGAGGATGTGGGTGTAGGGCTCGGTCATCTTCACTCTATCCCCTCCATGCACTGTCCACTTTATGTGCAGCTCTGCAGCGCCACCCTGTTCTGGCTACAGTTCTCTGCACTGCTGGGTGACTGGGCGCTGTATTGTAGGGATGAACTATGAAGGGGCACAGTGCTGAATTATTTAATCATTGGGGATTCCTAAATCAAACCCAATTGCATATCCTAGCACCGTGCCATCACTTTATCAAAGGGGAAATCCCCCTTTAAATGGTCCCAGCTCTTAAAAACTGAATTTTTTCCCCCAATTTAAAGGGGTATTCCTATCTCATAAAGTGATGAAATATCAGTAAGGTATGAAAAATAGAAAAAAGGAGACAGTCTGGTCATGAGACC
Source organism: Dendropsophus ebraccatus (assembly GCF_027789765.1). Classification (NCBI taxonomy): domain Eukaryota; kingdom Metazoa; phylum Chordata; class Amphibia; order Anura; family Hylidae; genus Dendropsophus; species Dendropsophus ebraccatus. Next base: position 89,024,017 of record NC_091462.1, read on the forward strand.
GCCTTCCTGACTGCCAGCAGTCCTGCCCCCTCTATCTACCGTGAATAGCGTCCGGAGACCTTTTGTACTATGCACCGCCTCCATGGAGATCTGTGTTTTTACTCCTTCTAACTTCTCTGACCTTTTCTGTTTATATTTTACCTTGTAACAGTTACCTGCACTTACAAACTTTACTGTGAACATTCTTCTATCCATTATGTGTTGTTATGGTGTATTACACATTTCATGATGCTTGTTTAAGTCCCTGAACTTGTCGGAGCCCTTATTTGTAGCATTTAAAGGAGAAGTCTTGTGAAATTGAAAAAGGGAGGAAGGCAGGGGCGGTGCGGGAAAATAAATCTTACCCCTCCCCATGCCCCGTGGCGTGGCGAGTCTCGTTCCCATCCGCTGGTCACCTGCAACTCTTCCAGCTGCAACATCACATACCCGGGTGATCGATTGCCCGCTCAGCCAATCAATGACTGGGCTTAGGGACTGGTAGGGACACAACGCCCCAGTCACTGCATGGCTGAGTGGGCAATCACTTAGCCAGGCAGAGACTTTGCAGCTGGAAGAGTGGGGTACATGATGTACCCAGATCCCAGCCAAAAATTACATCTGGCAGCCGTTTATGTAAAGGTCTGTAAATGTTCATTTAGACAAAGGCAATCAGGGTCACCACGAGAGAGTAAGGAAATGGGGGGATGATGGGGGACCAGTGTCGTTACTTCTATCCCTAGATAGTGACTCCTCCCGCCATATTGGCGACTGTAGGTTGTGATGTGGACAAAGATAATTGGAAATCTTTATAAGCCACCCAGGGGGAATGTATAGCCAGGAAGTTATGCCATATGTCAGTCTCCCAGTGTGAGAGCTCCTCCATCCTATATATCTGGTCGATCCTCAACCTCAAATCCTCTAGTGTAGGTACTTCCATAGACAACCAGTAAGTAGAGACCAATAATCTTACTGCTGCAATTAGATAACCGAAAAGGAGTGCCAGAAATTGCCTAAAACCCATTGGGCATATCGCTAAAAGAGCTACTTCTGGGAGAAACATGGCTTATGCACACTGAGTTTTTAACTTGCAACCACCAAGAATGAAGAACAGGGCAGGTCCACCAAATATGAAAATTAACCCCTGGCGACCCTCAACAGTCCCTAGACAGACACAACTGGCTGCCAGAAGCACTCCTGTGTGGTGAAAAACAGTGGCCCTTGTGAGTCAACCAGAGTTACCAAAGGTTGGATCAAAAATTAAGGCAAATGCTAGCAATACTTTATAAGGGTGCATTCACACCTACAGGATCTGCAGCAGATCTGTAGCAGATTTGATGCTGTGTTCAGTTATTTAAATGAAATCTGCTGCAGAAAATCAGCTGCAGATCCTGTAGGTGTGAACGCACCATAAGATGGAAGCATCCTTTTAAGACTGGATAACACCCATGAAAGCTGTGATGTGATGATGGTCATACCATATTGGTTGCCCCCTTCATTCTGGGAACCATGCATCTTAGAAATAGCTAAAAATAATTTTTAACATCACACGCTTACAGCTGATGGATTCATAGTCCTTGGTCCTTTGTTTCTACATTTTGGCTATGTATGTTCTCATCCGTTGTATATGTTCTTCTGTAACTCCTGTATTATTGTGTGTAATTGTTTCCGTTGTATAACGTTACCCTGGAGTGGGTTGGTTTTAGCACACTGTTTGGCGGGACTTGCTTATATTTTGGGTAAACCGTCTAATTGTTCACAACAGATGGCTGTATTTAGAACATCCGACAATGTATCTTGGTGCCAGAAACACAACAATGAGCATTCTCTCACATTCATTCCCAATCCCAGTATCTTCAGCATGGTAATTCTTTGTGTACCGATTCGCTTTCCTGCCAAATGCTGTGTGGGTGGGCGTAGGGATCGGCCGTGTAGAGGTTCTCTTTCAGCCTGGCTCATGGTCTGGGTGCATTTGTTTACTATAATTGCCGGTTGGTACACTGAATGCGCCACGCTCTATTGTTTTACATCTCTTATGACTATTATTATCAGAGTTATTTTCTCTAGGTTAGATATAAAGCAGCTTTTAATTGTTGCTTGTGCTTCTAACCAAGATTGACGGCTTTTAGGCCAGGTTCACACCAGGATATTGAGGGCAGTTCATAAGTGCTATGGTGAGGTCAGTGGTTTTACATGTGATTTTTGCTACAGTGAGTGGTCTGCAATGAACACAATAAAAATGACTATCTGGCAAGCTGCCTGCAGATTTAGGGTTCACACACTGTATACTTCAGGCTGTATTTGGTCCTCAAGTCAGGTCCTCATAGCAACCAAAACCAGGAGTGGATTGAAAACACAGAAAGGCTCTGTTCACACAATGTTGAAATTGAGTGGATGGCCGTCATATAACGGTAAATAACTGCCATTATTTCAATATAACAGCCGTTGTTTTAAAATAACAGCAAAAATTTGCCATTAAATGACGGCCATCCACTCAATTTCAATATTGTGTGAACAGATCCTTTCTGTGTTTTCAATCCACTCCTGGTTTTGGTTGCTATACAGCCTCACAAATACAGCCTCAAATATACATAGTGTGAACCCAGCTTTTATAGTGTGTGTGATAGAGGTTTTATATTATTTATAGGGTTTATCCCAAGATTAGGATAGGGAACCCCACTAACATTGAGACTAGAGAGGCAGTCGAATATTCAAGCTGCTGCTTATGGGACTGCTGAGTACAAGACTTGGCCATCTTTTTCAGCCCCATACTGAGTAAATACAGTTTACTGGCATTGATCAGATGGTGGTTTACCAGCCCCATTAGACCAGAAATGTTATAGGCCGATGATGGACTGGTGAGCTATCAAATCAGCAATATCCAGTGATCACGCTTAAAGGGGTTGGCCATAGTAAAATTGCTCAGTGTACAGTATTAGTAAGTGTGCTCACTGTATATACTGACTGTTGCTCCAGCGTAAAATCTGCAGCGGATCATGCACAGGAAACATTTAGTATTGTATAGTCACTTTACAGATGTCAGTGAATATGTGAATATGAAAATCTTTTTTTTGCAAGGATTTATGCAGAGTAAATGAAGGGTTTCCGGAGTAAGCGTTATTCTTATGCGAACGTTGATTGTCCTTTTCTGTGATCTCTCTGCTGGTTGGCGGCACATAGTAATTGACTTTGTTTGTTTTGAAGTGGTAAGACAGACGCTTCACTGCTGCATTAGAATTAACCTACTGAAATTATCATTATGATGGGGAGGCAAGATGAAAGGACAAGCAAACATTGAATCTCTATTGAAGGAAGCCCTAGGGAAATATAAGACAGCCCTTCTCAGAAAACACAGTTCATAATACAGTGACTTTATAAGAAAATGGGGGTCAGCAAAGGGGACTCCTATGGGACTCTGTATACAGGAAACATAAAAGGCATTGCTATAGCATCACATATTAGCGTTATAGACCAGCAGCTAAAGTCCTATAGCGTATGCATTGTTCTTATCTTTCATTTATATTTCACTAGTAAAGGCAGATCACCAAGGGTTGGAATAAACCAAACGTCTGTGAACTAAAATTTACCATAAGCGATGCCACTGCCTATTGATCTAAGATCACTTATTCTCAGAGAGCTCTAGCCGCTTGAATAGAAATTCTGAACATCGGGTGTGACAGCGATAAAGATATACCAAAACTAGTATGAGAAATAAGGTCAGATTGCAGCTCCCTGAGACCCTATAGAAAAGGAAATTAGTAATCTGGCTTTTTGACAAAGAACATTTAGTCTATTTCTAGTTTTCACATGTACACTTTGGTTACAGATATGGCTGCCAGGTGGTGTTGGGAGCAGTGGATACACACATAGAGAACAGGCTGTGGTGGATCTTCCACATTTTTCTTCTCCACCATCCAGACACAGACAGCACCTTCATTACACACCCCTTCTCTGACCATTTCCAAGTTGAGCATGGTGGCTCAGTGGTTGGCACTGTAGCCTTGCAGCGCTGGGGTCCTGGGTTCAAATCCCACCAAGGGCAGCATCTGCAAATAGTTTGTATGTTCTCTCCGTGTTTGCGTGGCTTTCCTCTGAGTACCCCGGTTTCCTCCCACACCCAAAAACATACAGATAGGTGAATTTAGATTGTAAGCCCTAATGGGGACAGGGAGCAATAATTGGCAAAACTATGTGAAGTGCTGCGGCATCTGTGTGCGCTATACAAATAAAAGTATTATTATTTTTATTTTAGCAGAGAACAAATTTGTTTGCAGTATTGAGCTAATATCAGGCTCCCCTCCTCCAAGCTGTGCTGCCCTGCTCTCTGGTGAGTCTGTCCATAAGATGGCCTAACATAGAGGAGCATGTGACCATGCCCCTCCCCCTAGTGTTCACCACTGAGCCTGTATAGGCCTGTGAAGGACACAGAGGGCGGGCATGATCACATGCTCCTCCATGTTGGCCATCTTATGGACAGAAACACCACAGAGCAGGGCAGCACAGCCTGGAGGAGGAGTTGAATTTAGCTCTATGAGGTACATAGGGAGCTGCTGTCAGTATATACAGTAAGTACACCTACTAATACTATACACTAAACCAGTGCTTCTCAAACTTTTTCTACTGGAGCCTCACCCAACAAACCAAGGCAATGCCTGGGCTTCACCAGACTGACCAAAAGGATGCCAGGGCCTCACCATCTGTGATGAAAGTCCATTTAAAAGCTGAAAATAATGTTGGGGCTACCTTTTACCCGTATACTGCTCTGTATACTAATAAAGCAATTACAAAATAATTTAATAATTTTGCTAAAATGGAGATTTTTGCAAACAGCAAAAGGACTGTGCAGATCATAGTCACTTTTGTGAAAACTGGCTCCCCAGCTGGGCCTCACAGTTTGAGAAACACTGCACTAAACTATGTGACTAAAAAGTGGCCTTTAAAGTTTAATGATTTTTTGCATGAAAATCGGCCCGTGTAAAAGTCTAGGCACAGGACTTTTTCAACCTCTTTCGGAGTACTATGGCTATTGTTATAATTTACAGGAATTTAAGGCTGTATTTTTGTAGCCATTCATAAAGGAATATAGAAAGCAGTGCGTGATCTATCTTATGATAAGTACCATTTGTGACCAATGGACCCAGTTGACTTACAGAAGTTTCCATAATGGTGTCGTTGTTTTATTGGATAGAGTTATAGCCATAAACTAGCATGGACCAGTCTGAGCTCTGTTTTTTTTCTAGCTCTATTTGGTGGTGACTTTCTACCTTTTTCTTTATATTTCTTAGTGGGATTTTTCTTTACATTTTTCTCAGCCTACACAATGGTTTATTATCTTGCGAATGTTTAGACAGTCTGTAATGACTTGACACAATGTGAATGGGACATCACTATCAAGTACGGCAATGGTATCATTGTAATTATAAGAAGTCTTTTCTGTCTTCCTACACACTTTAATTTTGTATGCAGATTCTATAATCCTGAATACCAAGAAATTCATAGACGTTAGCATATAATACCTAACTTATTATCTATGATTTATCCAACTGAAGCAAGTTGTGGATACACCTTGCAGTTTCCTCTTAATTTTTTTTAATGTTTTGCCAGGAAATAGACTAGATCCAAAAAGCCAACCATTACATCTAATAACATATACATGGCTTCATGATAAAAGTAACGTTATGTACTGTACATGGAAGGGGAAATCCGTGCCATGATTGGCCTTGGCATAGAAAAGAGATTTTAGATAAAGGAGATGTCCTACGTAATTTTTTATTAAAGTAATTGTTAGGAATGTGACTTTGCGCTCCTCGGTCCGTGCTGGGCAGCCGAGGAGGCGCTGAGTTTGTCTGTTTGCACTGAATTGTGTTTTACTTTTCAGCCACACCTGCCTTGCCTGTCAGACTTCTGGCAGTGCAAGGGTTACTGCACTGCTAGGTCTGTCCAGCTGAACTTGGTGCTGGGATCAGGGCTGCTCCAATCAGCTGCTGGACCTAAGCTCTGATCCTGGATAAAAAGCAGCCAGCTCCTCATTTCCCTGCTGGCTATTAGTTCACACTAGTCCCAGCTCCCCTGCTCTTTTCCCAGCGTTCCCCTGTCCCAATACCCTTGCTATTGCTCTGCCCGTGTTCTGACCTCTTGCTTGACATCTGACTATCCGCTCTCTTTCTGATTTTGTATTTTGTGTTTTGTTTGTCTGTCTCCGTTCTGTGTGTTCACCTACTCAGCGTAGGGACCGACTCTGTGGTTGTCCCCGGCCATTTAGGGCCGTGTGTGGCAAGTAGGTAGGGACAGTTGGTAGGTTTAGTTTCTGGGCTCTCTGTCGTGTCTTGTCCCTACCTGCCCCACCCTGACAGTAATGTATTGCCCCCCAAAAGTTATACAGATCACCAATATACACTTATTATGGTAAATGCAAATAAAGTACTTTTTTCCCTGCACTTACTACTACATCAAGGCTTTACTTCCTGGATAAAATGGGATAAAACCCGACTCCCAGAGCTGTGTGGGCTGTGGCTGCTGGAGAGGATGATGGCAGAGGGATGCTCAGTGTCCCTCCAGTGCCCTGTGTCCCTCAGTGTCCACCTGCCATCATCCTCTCCAGCAGCCACAGCCCGCACAGCTCTGGGAGTCGGGTCGTGACATCACCATTTTATTCAGGAAGTGAAGCCTTGATGCAGTAGTAAGTGCAGGGAAAAAAGCACTTTATTTGCATTTCCCATAATAAGTGTATATTGGTAATTTGTAAAACTTTTGGGGGCAATACAATACTTTAATAAAAATTTTCACCAGACTTCTCCTTTAACAGTTAATTCAACTGCAGCGACCAGTTTCAGGCATCCACTGCCATGCCAAATAAGATCATAGGAGGACATCAAAAGATCATGGGAGCGCCATAGGTGCACATGAGAAGGTAATAGTTCTACCACGGTACTAGTCAGACCATACATAGAATATGTATGTTTTGGCACCAGTGCACAGGAAAGACCTAGTGGACCTTTAATAGGTGGAATAGTACCCTGAGAGATCAAAATTTTACATATAATAAGACAACTGAAGAGCGACATAATGACATAATTACAGAAACCTATCCCATTATCAGTTTATATCCAAGACTGCAAACCCAAGGAGCATCATCTATGTCTACAGTAAGAAGGGGATTCTTTACTGTAAGGGCAGTGAGACTATGGAGCTCTCTGATTCAGTTTTTTTTTCTGATTGCCAGAATTGCAGCCAGGAGGGATTTTTTCCCCTAAGGTCAGGAAAATTGGCTTCTACCTCATGGTGGTTTTTATAGCCTTCCTCTGGATCACTATAGGGTCATAGGCTGAACTGGATAAACATATGTATTTTTTTCAGATTTGCAAACTATGTTACTGTGTATTCAAAACATTTATTTAGAGGGAACCCATTGCTACAATATTGCCCCTGCAGCTATAAATATGTGATTATCTGGCCCTGAACACTGTTTTCAGCCATATAAGTAATTGCTATGTGTGTTACTTATGTGGCCCGAAAATGTACTTTGTAAGTCTTACCTACTTAGGCATGGTGGCAGTCATCACCTGCTAACTACACAGAAAATGCAATAGCTTACTCCTAATGGCAAGACACAGACCCAATACAGATATGAAAATCGCTAAAAGCAGCCCTCCAACTGCTAAGGCCCCCTTCACACGTCCGGAAAATCTGTCCGGATTTCCTATCAGGAAATCCGGACGGATTTCCGGACTCATAGGCTAACATTGGACACGGACACCCTTCCGGATTTTTCCGGAAGGGTGTCCGTTCCGGAAAATAGGACCGGATTTTTTAGATCTTGTCCTATTTTCGTCCGGAAATCCGGCACGGACGCCCCCATAGAAGTCTATGGGAGCGCCGGAATCACGGGCATTTTCCTGATGTATATCAGGAAAGTGCCCGCAATTCCGGACTGGTAGAGAGCCAGCCCCGGCCGCCGTCCGATCACCCGCACACCCCCATCCCCACCGCACCGCACACTCTGCCCGGCACTACAGGGCTGGCCGGCCAGACAGGGTGCGGTGCAGATCCCCCCCCCACCCCGCCGCCTACCCCCCAGCCCCCCCCACCGCCACCGCCGCCGCCACTCACCACGGGAACTCCGGCTCTCTGTCATTTGACCCTTCCCACCCCCCCCTGCCCCCCCGGGAACTCACCACCGGGCCGCCCGCCGGATGCTCCGCACCTCCGACCGCCGCCGCCGCCCGGACCTCGGCACCGCCAACCTCCCGGCCCCAACAGAGCAAGATCCAGGACAGGTGAGATTACCCCTTAGGACTACTACTCCCACCATGCTCTGCTGGCAGGCCATGACGGGAGTTGTAGTTCTGCAGCCTGTGGCCATCCAGGTTGCAGAACTACAATTCCGACCATATCTTGCTGACAGGTCATGATGGGAGTTGTACTTCTGCAGCCTGTGGCCATCCAGGTTGCAGAAGTACAACTCCCATCATGGCTCTGCTGGTAGGCCATGATGGGAGTTGTAGTTCTGCAGCCTGTGGCCATCCAGGTTGCAGACATACAACTCCCATCATGCCTTGCTGACAGGCCATGATGGGAGTTGTAGTTCTGCAGTCTGTGGCCATCCAGGTTGCAGACGTACAACTCCCATCATGCCTTGCTGACAGGCTATGATGGGAGTTGTAGTTCTGCAGCCTGTGGCCATCCAGGTACACAGGTACCTGTGATTTATGTTGGCATACTAGACCATATTATCTCATCAGGAAATCCTGAAGGTTTTTCCTGATGGTAAAAACGGATTACTGTCAGGAAATCCTGATACTTTCCTGATGACATTTGATGTCTCCTGATCAGGATTTCCTGACAGTAAAAACTGACACGGACGTGTGAATGGGGCCTAAAAAAAAATCTCCATAAAAATAATGAGGCTCTTTTCACACCATTTGCAAATAGTGTAAACCATACCACCACGACAAGGTGGCCTCATGCCCAGGATGGACCTTACACTGTACTTCGGCCTCTCCATGGCTAATAAGAGGTCTGTACTGTGGGCATGCAGGATCCATATAATACTGGCAAAAATAATAACCTCCTGGGTGGGATGTAGGAGAGCTGACCAGATTTGTCTTTTTGCCTGTGTTCCAGATGGGCGCAGTGGCTATCTCTATTTAGTTGTACACTCCACCCATCCCACCCAGGGGGTTATTATTTTTTCTATCATTAGTTGGATCCTGCATGCTCAGAGCATAGGCTTATTATTAGCCATGGAGAGGCTGAAGTACAGTGTAGGAACCATCCCAGCATGAGGCCACCTTATCGTGGTGGGATGGTTTACACTCTTTGCAAATGGTAACTAAGAGCCACATTATTTTTATGGAGAATTTTTTTAGCAGTTGTGGCGCTGCTTTTAGCGATTTTCATATCTGTATTGGGTCTGTGTCTTGCCATTAACCCTTAGACGACCCAGGGCGTATAGTTACGCCATGGAAGTCTGTCCCCAGACGACCTAGGGCGTAACTGTACGCCCTGGGTGTTTCTCCCGCTATGAATCGCGCTCCGGAGCGGAGCGTGCTTCATAGCAGGTGGGGGCCGGCTGCAATCAGCAGCCGGGACCTCACCGGTAATGACACGCTGCAGCGATCGCGCTGCCGCGTGTCATTAACTCCTTAAACGACCGCGGCGTTTAAGTGTAAGTGACTGCGGGGGTCCCGATCGGTAAAACGGGCCGCCGGAGGTCTCTCACCTGCCTCCGTGCGGTCCGATCGGCGCTCTGGTCACTGAGCCTGCACAGGCAGGCTCAATGAGCAGATCGCCGATAACACTGATCAATGCTATGCCTATGGCATAGCATTCATCAGTGTAAAAATCCAAGTAGTGAATGTAAAAGTCCCCCAAAGGGACTTCAAATGTGTAAAAAAAAAACACACTACCCCAAAACCCCTCCCCCAATAAAAGTTGAAATCACCCCCCTTTCCCATTATATAAATAAAACATATAAAAATAAATAAATAGATAAACATATAATATACCGTAGCGTGCGTAATTGTCCGATCTATTAAAATATAACAAGCGTCATTGCGAACGGTAAACGACGTACACGAAAAGAGGGAAAAAAGTGCGCGGATTACCGATTTTATGTTACATTATATATATAAAAAAATTAATAAAAAGTGATCAAAACGTCCGATCTTCACAAATATGGTATTAATAAAAACTAGAGATCATGGCGGAAAAAATGACATCCCATACAGCCCCATAGGTGGAAAAATAAAACCGTTATAAACGTCACAATAGGCCCATTTTATTTATAATTAATTGCCAAAAAAAAGGATTTCATTTAAAAAAAATATATAACATTAGAGAATCTGTGTAACCTGCATATGGTTGTGTTCATACTGACCTATAGAGTAATGGTATCATGTCGCTTTTACCATATAGTGCATTACGTAGACACAGGAACCCCCCAAACGTTACCATATTGCATTCTTTTTTGCGATTTCACCAATTTATATCTTCATAAATAATATATTTGGAATTCCATCATACATGTTATGGTAAAATGAATGACGCCATTACAAAGTACAACTATTCCTGTAACAAATAAGCCCTTACATGGCCTGTAGATAAAAAACTGAAAGTGCTGGAGCTCTTAGAAGGGGAGGAGGGAAAAACGGAAACACTAAGATCAAAATTTGTGCGGTCCACTGGGTCATTTTGGGCCTGGTCCTCAAAGGGTTAATGGTAAGCTGTTGCATTGTTTGTCTTTTTGTGTGTCTGCAATTTCAGCCATGGCAACGTGCTCCTGCCTAGTGTGAATGGTGTTGTACGAGAGCCGACCAAATTTGTCTTTTTGCCTGTGTATAAGCTACTAACTAGTGATGGCTGCCAGGAAAACTCTTCATTGATCACACCTTCCTGGGAGGGAGCTACAGGGGCAATTTTATAGTGATTGGTTCCCTTTAACTTATTACAAAAGATGCCTTACTGAGAAACTAATGGTCCTTTTACACGGAACGATTTATCGTTCGAATTTGCACGATAACGATCAAACGACGAGCGATAAATCGTTCATTTTGATCTTTCAACATGTTCTCAAATCATCGTTGATCGTTCGCAAAATATTCGCAGATCATTCCATGTAAACATTCTTTCAACGATTTCACCTATGTGTGAGATAGGATTAAACGATCGCATAGCGAATTTTCCGTACGATGTATCGTTCCATCTAAACGCTGATCGTTATAAAAAAAACATTGTTCATTCAAAATCGTTAATCGTGCGATCGGCGGATTATCACTCTGTGTAAAAGTACCATTAGGCACACTCAGCCTTAACCCTCTCTCCTCCCTAATGGTTCTAACATATCAGCAGAAATGAGAATGCTTTTTGTTCTGCTCCTCAGAGATTGATTTAGGGACATTAGCAGAGCAGTCTTATCCCTGAAGCATTGCAAAATTCAATAATGAAATCAAAGGAAAATGCTGACTAGACGGCGGCAGCTTTGAGCATAGATTGTTCCGATAGCTACTGAAAGATGAAAAAGCTGTCGAAGAGGCATGAACACTGAGGTTAGTTGTGCAGGCCTTGTAAAACTTTACTGGCTGTTATGCTACCCAGTGACTTATGGACCAGACGTAAAAAGCAACTGCATTGAAAGGTTGTTTTACCCTCCCAGTATAAGGCTGGAGTGGGTGTATGGCTATCCTGCTTTCCAGGGGGATCTGTTTCCTTCTTAGGACACCACTACCACTGACCAACTTATTCACACTGGGGTTTGTATATGACCAAAGTTTTTATTGGACTCATAGAGTTACATTGGGACAGTTATGTCAAGTCTAGCGCTGTATGAATCGGCACAGAAGACTGAAGCCAGCATACTATTTGGAAAAAGCAACACCCAGTAAGCGGGTAAGCAGACCAGCCATTTACCCTCACCCGCCCTCTGCTGGAAGGGTAGAATGACAATTGTCTGGAGTGTAGCTTCAAAAACCTGTTACACTGGACAAATAGCTGAAGAGGTCCATTATTGCCTTTAACATCATTCAGCGATCGTTATGAGTGCATCATCACTTAACCATATCGAGCATGGCTCTGCCAAATCTAAGAGGACCCTTAGGATCATATTGATGGATTCTATAAAACAGAGGGTCGTGTACATCAAAAAGTCTTACAGTTAGAGGAACCTCTCCCACCGCCCTCTAAAAATTTTGCTGATCACTTTGGGGGACATTTATTAAGACTGGCACAGTTGTACTAAATAACGCCCCGTTGGCTAGATTTACTAAGATGCACACGCCTCGTAGTAAAGTTGGTGGCACCAGCACCTGTCGCAGAACGTGTAGATTTCTGTTTGCAGGTGTAAACCATGATAAATTAGGCGCAGGAGGGCACCACGCCTCCTCCCCACCTTGTCTCCTTTCTCCAGGAAAACTAACATTGATGGTTTATTAAATTGCCCCCAGAGAGGCGCTGAGCGCTAATACCTGATTAATACAACAGTATACACGGCAGAGCAATTATTAACCATCATACAATGATAGCGTCGTCATGGTAACAAATCGTGTTCTTTTTACAACATATCCAGCAGGTCTGAGGAGAAAAGGCCTATTAATGCACAGAATGATTTGTTTGTTGTCTCCTGACTCTCTCAGGAGTGGATAGAAAGCAAAACTCTATTTATTTTCACATATTGAAGCAATTTCCGAGTCATGTCATGTCAGCTCCATACTAGACGTGGGTTATTCGCCTGGAGTCATATCTTGCTGACAGTAGAGCCCTCACTGTCAAAAGCCCATTTACAACAGGATGAGGGATGTACATGAAGAATTGTGGGCTCCATAACAAAAGCAAAATGGGGCCCCCTCCTATTGCTGGCTCATGTCGCCATGCTTGCCCCAGAGACTTGACTTTATTCATCCTCCTACCATCTCTTGCAGAAAGGACTTGCCTATTCACAGGTAGTAAATCAGCAGGGGTCTGACTGCTAAGACCCCACCAAACATGAGTTCCAGATATAAATGGAGCAGTGGTTTATGTTCTCATTATTGGACCCCTACCGTTCAGACATTTATGACAGTTTCTTCAGATAGATGATAAATGTTGTTTGTGCCCCAATCTCTACAATATATATATATATATATATATATATATATAAATATATATATACTGTATATATATATATATATATATATATATGCGGCTAAAATGTAATAAAGCAACATAAAAACCTTTAAACCCACCTCTATGATCTAAGAGGGATCCAGCGCAAAAGCTGTGGTGGTCGCCCCGGTCTCTGTAAACTGGTGGCCAACACAGGACTGCTAAAGCCACAATAGCCTCAGCAGTCATATACATTACTACTGACATCACTGCCCAGCATTGTTAGCCGCAACAAAAGTAGTACCCCAAAGATTTAGTTGAATGGGAACTGGCTAATATCAATAGTAAATAGTACAGCAGTTGCAAGGACAAGAAGATTGATGGGACGAACACCATGGCACCTTTGAAAAGCTGTTTTACAAGGTTACAAGTAGTTGATGATGATAAATGATGGTTAATTTTGTAAGGCTTGATAACTTATTTAGGCTAGGTTCACACTATGTATCTGTGCGGCTGTATTGCGGGCGGTAAATCATCGGCCGGATTTTTCCAGTTCATGCGTACGCTGGAAAGTATACGATATACGGCTGCACAGTGCACACTATGTATGAAGCTACGGCCCTATCGTAAACGGACCCGTAAAAAATGAACAAGACCATTGTTTGCGGCTGGAACTGTGCAAATTCACGGCCGTGGATTGACAGGCAGTCCGTACGGAGTACTTCAAAAATAGCCGGCAATAATGCCGAATGCCGATGCCTCTAATAGTTAATATATTAAATTAATAAAACACATTTTCTTTGTAATAAAGTCCCTTTCATTGTTCAATAATTTAATTCTAACGAATCCATCATTGTGCAATTAAATATACTGTTAAAATAAATATATATATATATATATATATATATATATATATATATATATATATAAATAAATGTATATTTATATATATATTTATTTTTTGACAGTATATTTAATTGCACAATGATGGATTCGTTAGAATTAAATTATTGAACAACGAAACTGAATTTATTTCATCGAAAATGTGTTTTATTAATTAAATATTAATTAGTACAGAAAGCTCCATTAAGCCGTTAATTCATATTCCTGGTAATAGAGCATTCTGTACTAATCATCACTTTACTTTAATGAAAACATCAAATGTTTCTTCTAATTATGTTATCACAATAGCATTATTAGAAGAAACATTTAGAATTATATGTGCGCTCAGCTGATTGGCTGATTGGCTGAGCGCACATATAATTAGCGGGTCCGCAGTACAGTGACTTCATTGTGCTGCGGACCAGCGAAGAGACAACATCGGGGTGAGTATAAAGCTCTCCCAACCCCCTCCCCAGCACTGCACCCCTCCCAGCAAGGAAGGGGGGTCACTTAACCCCTTCCTTGCTGGGATGGGTGCAGTCTGACATCAGTCTGGCCCCCAAGGGGTTAAGGGGGATGCAATACATCCTCCCTTAACCCCTTGGGGGCCAGACTGTAAGCAGCGATCTGTAAAGATGCTGCATACTGTAAGGAGCACAACACCGCTCACAATGATGGGTGTTGTGCTCCTGTTTGTGTGTTTTTTGTGTGTTTCTCCCTTTTTGTTTTTCAGATATCGGTATCCAGTGGATTACGTCGGATTCGGTGGACTACGTCGATGACCAGCGGTTGTTTGGTGTTTTTTTTTTTAATAAAATGGTCAATGAGGGGTGTGGGGGTGTTTTTATTTGAATAAAAATTTTTTTTTACTTGTGTGTTGTCTTTATTTCTTTACTTTATAGACTTAGTAGTGGAAGCCGTCTAATAGACGGAATCCATTACTAAGTCGTGGCCTAGTGTTAGCCGGTATAAAATGGCTAACACTAACCCCCCATTATTACCCCAGTACCCAATGCCACCAGGGGTACTAGGAAGAGCCGGGTGCCAGTGGTCCCGGAGCGTCAAAATTGGCGCTCCTGGACTGGGCGGCAGAAGGCTGGTAAGATTTAGGCTGGGGAGGGCCTAAAACAACCCTGGTGTTACCAGGCTGCTGTCGTTTGTTTTTTAACCCGGCTGGTTATAAAAATAGGGGGGACCCTATGCGGTTTTTTTTTAATTATTTATTTATAAAAAAAAAAAACGCATAGGGTCCCCCCTATATTTATAACCAGCCGGGTTAAAAACCAAACGACAGCAGCCTGGTAACACCAGGGTGGGAAGAGCCATTGGTTTAGGCCCTCCTCAGCCTAAATCTTACCAGCCTGCTGCCGCCCAGTCCAGGAGCGCCAATTTTGACGCTCCGGGACCACTGGCACCCGGCTCTTCCCAGTACCCCTGGTGGCATTGGGTACTGAGGTAATAATGGGGGGTTAGTGTTAGCCATTTTATACCGGCTAACACTAGGCCCCGACTTAGTAATGGATTCCGTCTATTAGACGGCTTCCACTACTAAGTCTATAAAGTAAAGAAATAAAGACAACACACAAGTCAAAAAAATTTTTTATTCAAATAAAAACACCCCCACACCCCTCATTGACCATTTTATTAAAAAAAACACCAAATAACCGCTGGTCATCGACGTAGTCCACCGAATCCGACGTAATCCACAGGATACCGATATCTGAAAAACAAAAAGGGAGAAACACACAAAAAACACACAAACAGGAGCACAACACCCATCATTGTGAGCGGTGTAGTGCACCTTACAGTATGCAGCATCTTTACAGATCGCTGCTTACAGTCTGGCCCCCAAGGGGTTAAGGGAGGATGTATTACATCCCCCTTAACCCCTTGGGAGCCAGACTGATGTCAGACTGCACCCATCCCAGCAAGGAAGGGGTTAAGTGACCCCCCCTTCCTTGCTGGGAGGGGTTCAGTGCTGGGGAGGGGGTGGGGAGAGCTGTATACTCACCCCGATGTGTCCTCTTCGCTGGTTTGCAGCACAATGAAGTCACTGTACTGCGGACCGGCTCTTTATATGTGCGCTGAGCCGATCAGCCGATCAGCTGAGCGCACATTTAATTCAAAATGTTTCTTCTAATAATGCTATTGTGATAACATAATTAGAAGAAACATTTGATGTTTTCATTAAAGTAAAGTGATGATTAGTACAGAATGCTCTATTGCCGGCAATATGAATTAACGGCTTATGGAGCTTCCTGTACTAATTAATATTTAATTAATAAAAAATTTTTCGTTGTAATAAAATCAGTTTCGTTGTTCAATTATTTAATTTAAACGAAACCATTATTGTGCAATTAAATATACTGTCAAAAAATAAATATATATAAATATACATTTATTTATATATATTTATTTTAACAGTATATTTAATTGCAAAATGATGGATTTGTTTGAATTTAATTATTGAACAACGAAAGGGACTTTATTACAACGAAAATGTGTTTTATTATTTAAATATATTAACCATGAGAGGCATCGGCATTACTGCAGAGGATCGCAAACCCCGGTAATAGCGATGCCTGTAAACTGTTTCCCTGCTTTCCCAGATGCATCCAGAGGTGTTTGCATCACTTTCTAAAGATTTTATTTGTTATTTTTAGTTGAACCAGATTTCCAAGTAAATGACCGTATGTTTTCAGCCGCATGTCTATTTTTTCCCACGGCCGTAGTTTCAGCCGCACATTTCCAGCCGCATAAAAAATACAGCCGCACAGATACATAGTGTGAACATAGCCTCAAAGGGAATCTGTCAGCTCCCGACCCTACCTAAGGTGCTGACAGTGTGGTGTAGCTGAAAGTCCCCTAGTGAGCGTGGTGCCTTTTGGTAATTTGTTAATGCAGTGGCTTGAACAATCCATGCACAATCTCAGGTCTCCCACTAATAAAGAGTCAAAGAGGAGTTGTTTGTGTCGCACTCTGGCACACCTCACCACTCCCTACTCCTCCCACTTCTTCATGAATAATTAATCATGCCTGGCCTCCTGCTCGCTCAGCTGTCACCCAGTGTCTCTGACTGCAGATTGATTCTCTGTAGGCAGTTTTTGTCTGAAAGAAACACTCAGATACAACTCACCTGTCTATAGACCTGCCAGTAACAACCATTGTTTTAAAATAATGGCCTTTGTTTGCCATTAAGGGTAGCTTCACACATACCGGATCCACAGCAGATTTCACGCTGCGAGTTTGCAGCGAAATCCGCTGCGAATCTGCTGCATGTATTGGACCCGGCCCCTTTAACATCCCCACCGCCAGCCCGCAGCCCCGGCCCCGAGCATACATTACCTGCTCAGTGCTGCGGCTGTGTGTGATGCTCCCGGCTCCCCTCGCTCCCCATCAGCCAATCAGGCAGCACTGATTGGCTGATGAGGAGTGAGAGAGCCGGGAGCGTCACACACAGCCGCGGCCCCGCAAAGCAGGTAATGTATGATCGGGGCCGCGGGGGGTTAAAGGGGCCGGGTCCCATACACACAAGGCATCCGCTGAGTGTATGCGACTCATTCAGCTCCACAGTACAGGATCCGCTGCGGATCTGGTACGTGTGATGCTACCCTAAATGATGGCCTTACACTAAATTTCAACAGTGTGTGAACATAGCCTGGTTTTGGTTGCAAAATACTGAGCAAAAATGCTGTGTGTGAACATAGCCTTAAAAATCATACAATATTGAGAAAAAAATAAAGACCTATATTTAATTTCCATCAGGGGATTTGAACCAAAAATTAACTTCTGGCAGGTCTCTAGACAGGACAGTTACCCCTAGACCACAGCTCCTGTTTCTATCAGACATCACCTGCCTACAGATGACTGATCTGCAATCAGAGACACTGGCTGAGAGCTGGAAGGAGGGGTGAGGCGTGCCAGAATGTGGCACAAACAACTTTTTGCCACTTTATTACAGTAGGATTGTGCATAAGCCACTGCACATACATATTACCAAAAGGTACCATGTTTACTAGGGGACTGCCAGCTACAGCACACTGTCACCACCCTAGGTAGGGCCCTGGGGATGACAGATTCCCTTTAACTCATTTTTTAAAGAATAACTTTTGTTCCTCTCTTAATTAACCCCTAGACGACCCTGGGCGTACCTGTACGTCCTGGGTCGCCTAGGGGTGTTCAGAGCGATCCCCATGTTATCACCCGGCTGGGGTCTGCACCGTAATGACGCTGATCCCGGCTCGGCACTCGAATGCTTTCGGCTGCAGCAGCCAAAAGCAATCGAGTGCCTATCTCATTGATTTATGCAATATCAATATACTGCATAGATCTCAATGAGAGATCAGTGTACTTATACTAGAAGTTTTTTTCAATTTCACCACACATTTCATTTTTTCCTGCTTTTGCAGTGTATTTTATGAAAAAATTCAGCCTGTCATTGCAAAGTACAATTAGTGGCGCAAAAAATAAGGGCTCATGTGGGTTTCTAGGTGGAAAAATGCAAGTACTATGGCCTTTTAAGCACAAGGAGGAAAAAACGAAAACGCAAAAATTGTAATTGGCCGGGTCCTCTAAGGGTTAACACACATTACAAAGTTTCATACTAGCTGCTCATTTGTAGTCACTGGTCGTTTTTGTATCCTAATGGAAAAGAGCCAAACAGTAGGCAGGACTGAACGTGATGAATGACAGATAAACATTAGCCATACGCAACACCCACAGCTGGACGTCCACAGTAAGCACTTCTAAATGACTTATTAATTGCAGCTCAGCTAAAAATGAGCAAGCACGCTGCTAGACCTCTCCGGTATACTGTGCATTACCGCTCACACCCCTACTCTAATTTCCATGTGTGCACAGGTTTTCTAGTAAACCACTAAAGGCAGCGATTCATCGATTGAGCTTTAGTGTAAATGCGAGTGCCAACTCCAGGCAATTATAAATCCCCCCCCCTCCAATATCGGTCTGCTGAGTATGCAGGCTATGTTCCTGGTGTCGCTGAGTAGTTGCTCTTGTTATACCAGATACCTCTTGGACGGCAGAGGCCCAGTATAATATTATTTTGTGGCTATCGATGCATAACAGGGGAAATGCTGGATTTCTGTCACATGAGAGCTGATAAGCCCCTGAAAACCTGATAAATGTCAGAAGAGTTCATGGAGCGTGTCTGCTCTCCTCTGACTATATCTCCTATTTATCACATAGGAGAGGATACAGTATTTAGTAATTGCTGTGCTTAGCTCTAGCCGTAGTGTGCACAATGACACAACAGGTATATACTGTGACCATTTCCTAGCAGTAGCAGGGAAGCTGGTCTGTAAAATGGACTCTTCCTCTCAAAGTGGTACTTGACCAAAGATTTAAAGGGCTTATTGGGTCGACCTAAACTCCAGTGCTCTCTGCTGAAGATTTGCTTTTATCTAATTCCCCCCCTCCACCCCTCCAGTAGAAATTTTTTTCTATAGTAGCCGACCCCCCTACTTCCTGAAACGCTTCTGTACAGGTGCCATGTCCATGGGAATTGACAGTTGTTATTGGTTATACATTGGTAAGTTTGTATGTTACTTTCACTTTTTCTTCAATCTGTTCTGATTGGCCTGACAGAATATTCCTATCTGATCAGTCCTCAGCATACTTAGAGTCTTCTTGAGTATTACTATGCTGACCTCAAGACCAGGCTGTGAATGACTCTTCGTGGTCTCTCAATCTTTTACTTAAAGACCCTATATGTTACTGAAAACTTTGAATAAAATATTGTATAAAAAATGGACTCCTAATTTATTATTAGAGATGAGCGAACCTCGAGCACACTCAAGAACGAGAGCGTGCAGCATTGGAATACCGGTGTCTGGATTAAGTTGAGTCCTGGAATACATGGATCGAGCCTATGGTCTATGGCTGTATCCATGTATTCCAGGCAGCCTTAGGGCTGCATCTAACTGCTTCGGCCACCGTTAATGAAATGCGTTACAATCTCGTTACAATTCTCGTAAAGGCCTTACTCTACTGTGAGGTGCAAGTGAGCGCTGTCAGCGCTCTTACACACGGCGGCAGCGAGCGGGTGAGTGCAGGAGGGGCCGTGGGGAGCTGCAGGGGGGCTTCCTGGGTGATGGCTGATTGTCCGGGCAGCCCATAGAGGATAGTGGCGGTCTGCTGCTGACGCTCCTTTTCCACGGAGCGACGGCAGCCGATCACTGCTATCACAGTCGTTTGTTTTTCAACATGTTGAATGACAAACAACAGTAATGATTAGCCGACATGAACGATCGGCTGATCGTTGCCTTCTATTCCACGGGACAATTATCGGCCGAATACGGACGATAATCGTTCCGGGGATTAGGGCCTTAACCCGAGTGTGCTCAATGTTCGCTCATCTCTATTCATCATGTCTTGCCTATATAGCTGGAAAACGCATAGATATCTATATCCCAAGTCTGTGCCTTGGACTGACCTGCACTCACTTTTCAGTTTCAATGGTCTTTGGTATAATCATTTAAGGCTGTGTTCACATCTGTGAATGTACAATGGATGCCATCACTATCTTCTGGTGCTGAATGTTCTTGATGTCAATTCTGTTGGCAACCTAACCTAAAGGTCCTTTAATATGGGGCCATCTTGGTCTGAATGGGTCCAGTGTAAACAGCAAAGAAATCCGCCGACAAAAGCCGTAACTCGGTGTTAGGACTCGAGTCAGGCGCTCGGCTTGGCTTTTTCAGCCATAATGCTTCACATGTTTTTCACATACTCAGCTCTGCTGTTCTTTGTATAGCAGAGGCCAGGGTTTCACTCCCCTGGCTGTTCAGCATAGGTGTTGGGTGTGTGCACTGATTATTGATTGACAGCTGACTTACAAGTTAGCTTTCTGTATCTGGCAGGACCTGGAGCCTCAGCCCCAATCAAGTCTGGGGCTGGGACTCCAGGCTGAATAAATATCAGACCTGTGCTCTCATTTCTTGCCTGCGATAGAACCTGGTTCCTCCTGTGTATCTTGACCTAGCATTACTCTGACTTTGTACTTCCGATACCTGACCTTTTGGCTTGGACCTCGACTATTCTTTGGATCACGATTTTGTACCTATACTGACTGGCTGTTACCGACTCGGACCTCTGACTTTCCCTTGCTTGTTTGTTAGTCTTGTCTCTGTTTTTCGTGTATGCACTTTGCCAGGTTAGGGAACGCCGCCCAGTTGTCCGCAGCTGTTTAGAGCTGTCGCGGCAAGCAGGTAGGGCCAGCTGGGGTGGGTGCCAGTTCTAGGGCTGCACTCGTCTTGTTTTCCCAGACCCCCTACCTGACACTCGGGATCTCTGCATTATAAATGAAATGCGTTGAAATGTGGACATGTGCCTTAATGCATGTGGACAAATGATAAGTAAGTTTAGCTTAAAAAAAAAAAGTGTTTCTGTGCGTCATTGGTTTTATAGCTGCGTCTTGTGGTTTTCCAGTTACGTTGCTGCTATCGTGGTTATTATCAGCCAGACGCAGAGCTGTCCGTGTGATCAGAAATGAATGCGTTCTTGTATTGTCTTGTCTTGTGTGGATCAGCCCATCAGACAATAAATGCTCTCCGCGTGTCTTCTATAATTGCAATCTGGCGTTGCCTCAACAGAAGAAGAAGCTTGTAATTCCCAGAACAGTGATTTGCATTAAGAAGTTGCTGAAAACATAAACTGATTTATAAGGGGAAAACTCATTTCCTGACTTTTTTAAATCTTTATTAAAACATATATTTCAAGTTCCTTGGGGTAAACGTAACAAGTGGTAATCTAAGCTAAAAATCATAAAGTGTGTTGTTTCCTCTTCTTATTCCTTTGTGGCGCTACAAGTGCACAGGTACTATTCCACCATTATCTGCAGATAATGGGGGATTAGTACTTTGTATATGTTCCCAGCACCGAGCAGGGAGGGGGGAGGTAGATGGCACCTCTTTCCCTCCCTGCTCGGTGCCCAGCAAATGTATTTATTGATTACATTTATGGGATACTTTGGGGAGCAAGGACACTTACTCCCCAAAGTATTACATAAATGTATTCAATCGCAAAGTACAGTGCATAACATTACATACACACATCCATTGTAATTCCAATGGAGTGTCCAGCAGGGGCGCACTATATATAGAAGTCAATGGTACTCATTGACTTCTATATAGAGAGTGCCCCCTGCTGGACACTCCATAGGAATTACACTGTTCGTCGTGACGTCACTGGTTCTGAGAGAATTCTAACACTTCCTGATACACTAAATTAAGGGAAATAGCAGTATATGAGCATTTCCCATAATTAATGTACATTAGAAAATTGTATAACTTTCCATAAGTAATAACATATAAAAAATAAATTTTGGCCGGACTTCTCCTTTAAAGTTACCGAATCAGGGATCCAAAATCTTATAAAGATGAGCCCCCCCCCCTATGTGCCCAGAAGAAGTCGTTTACACTGACTATACACATGTTATTTGTGTAAGAACATCCCAACTTTTCCTAACATTTTCTGGATTGGATTTTAACATGGCTGATCCTTTGTCCTTTGATCCTTTGTGCCTTCTGAAGTAAAAGAATGGTACCCACAAGGAGGATAGGCTGAGAATAGTCCCTCAGGCAAACTCACTGTTGTAGTCACTGATGGCTTTGTGGCTGGCTTACCCTATGGGCCCTATTCCACAGTAACGATAATCGGTCGGATCGGCCCCATTTGGCCCGATTCGGCCGATTATGATTCGGTGAAATAGAAAGAACGATCAGTCGATGATCGTGTCATTGGCTGATCGTTCATTTAGGGCCAGACCTAAAATCATCGTTCCCCCACCGCGCATCGGTACGGTTGAATAGCGGTGCGCGGCGGGCGACCGACGTTTTGACAAGCAGCAGCAGCATACATTACCTGTCCAGGCTTCTTCTCCGCGCTGTCTTCATCCCTGGGTCCCGCGCGCTCTATCTTCAGAATGGCCATTCTGCTGACCGGCCATTTTGAAGAGCGCGCGGGACCCGGGGATGAAGACAAAGCGGAGAAGAAGCCTGGACAGGTAATGTATGATGCTGCAAGGGCTGCATGGACATTGGTAACGATGTCCTTGCAGCCCTCGCTCAACAATCATCGGGCCGTTGAATAAGCCCAGTAAACGAGCGGCGATCTAGCAGATCCCTCCTCGGCCTGTGGAATAGGACCCTATGTGTGCCCTTGTGAACCTGTGCTTTTTGAATTGGTCTGAACAATAGTGATAACTCCCTGATTTCAGGGGTACAGAAGCCTTTAAGGAGTATGCTTATGTTGATAAGTGCCATAGACTTTATTAAGTTGAAAAACAGCAAATAACTTTACAAAATGTCCACTGTGCACAACCATATAACACATACTGCTTACAAGTTACAGTCTTTTAGTTGGGTTACTAAAATCTGATCACAGTTCCCTTTAGTTACTTTAGTATTCAGGATATCCAGACAAAGATCTATTTATTTAGGGCACGAATACTGGTACTCTAAAGAAGGATTAACCAAGACCATCGCAGGACCTGGGCACTTTAATCAACATAACTCTATATTAGAAAGGGAATCTGAGGAGCTGCACTCATCTTGCCTGTAACTTCATGCACTTATATCCCCAGACAATATAAATGTAAATTCACACAAGGCCGATTTGTTTCAGAATTTCTGCAACCGTTCCATTTATCTAAATGAGACATACAGAAGTCTATGCACAACACATGCTGCCGAAATAATCCCATTCAGATAGAATGGATTTTTCATCTGAAACTTGTGCAGTGAATCTACCTTGTTGGACATACCCTTATGGAGTAAGGTTTTCCTTTTGGGCATAAATGCATGGTGATTTTTCTTGTTTTAGCATTTGATGTGTCCATTGAAATAACTAGGATACAGATGAATTCATGAATCCTGGACGTCTACTGAGTAAGAGAACTGAAATACGGATTGCTCAGTTTCACAGCAGCATAATATGGATACGGATGCAAGTCTCAGCTCGACTGCTATTCTGATGACCTAAGCAAAAATGCGTCTGTAATAAGCCAGGCTGAGCGCTTGGCTCCTAGTACTGCCGGAGCGTGCGGCCGGTCAACAACTGCATCCCAGGTGTGCCTGCTTACTGTGATGTTTACTGGCAGGTGCAGCTGCCAGTCAGCTCTGGTTTTCTGCAGGAGGTTGGAGTCCCAGGCCCCAATCAGTCCTGGGGCTGGGACTTCACCTTCCATATAAGCCTGCCTATTCCCCTCCCTCCTTGCCTGCGATAGAGCCTCAGCTCCTGAGTGTCCCTAGTGTTTATTCTGATTGTGTTCCCGCTTCCTTGATTCTGGCTTTTTCACTTTTGACTTCTCTTTTGACTAACATATTTGTACTGCGATGGCCGATAGTTGCCGACTGTTTGTATGCCTTGTCTGTGTTTTTTTTTACACCTGTGCAGGGCAGGGACTTTCGAACAGTTGTCCGCTACCACTTTGGGCAGTACTGTAAGCAAGCAGGGTCAGCGAGGTGGGTGTCAGTGCTAGGGCATCACCTGTCTCGCGTCCTCCAGTCCCAAACCTGACAGCATCTGTGTTATGAAACTGGTCCAAAAAGTTCATTTAGTGAAAGATCCACCCATTTGTATTACCTTCCATCTAACATATGCTCAACGCTATTTGGTGACAGCTCAAGTTCATAGGAGACAATAATTGTACAGTCCCTCTTTACTGTCCCACTTTCACATCCAATATTCTGGGTTAGTTCAGATCTTTCTTTGATATCATTACATTTGAAAGACTTTTCTGGGCCTTTAATCTTAGATCTGTGGAGTGTCAGTCATATGCCTTCAGCTGTTAGCGCCTTTGTTTTCAACAATCAATTCTAGTAAGTAGAAGATGCCTACCACATCTATGGTGCCCATCACCTATACAGTCAGCTTCTTTCCTGTAGTTACAACCTTTGAACGTACAAAAAAGCTAAATTAAATAGATCCAAGTGATTCCCCACTCACCCCTACTTAACCCTATTTCTTCTACTATTGCTGTCAAAACTGAGCAATACATCAACACCTCTTCATTATGCATCTGAGAGAACATCCCTTTCCTTCCTCTTCTTTCCAATAAGTCTGTGTTTAAAATGCTATTCCAGTTTCGCAGTATACAAATGTAATCTATTACAATAGAGGGCAAATCTAACCCTATAGACATGTTCAGTGCATACATCAGTAATCTATTACAATAGAGGGCAAATCTAACCCTATAGACACGTTCAGTGCATACATCAGTAATCTATTACAATAGAGGGCAAATCTAACCCTATAGACACGTTCAGTGCATACATCAGGTGCCTTCCTGGAGTGCACATAAAAAGTAGATTATAATTGTCATGTGGACAGGGCATAAGACACAAGCAAAGCCATAAGGCAGCAGTCTATACAGAACATTCCAAATACCATATTTTCCGGCGTATAAGACGACTTTTTAACCCTGAAAAATCTTCTTAGAAGTCGGGGGTCGTCTTATACACTGGGTATGGTCACCCCATACGGTGGAGGATTTAAAAAATAGCCCCATCCCCACCATATGGGGCGACCGCTACAAAAAAAAAAAAAAAAACAGTTAACTCACCTGGCCTCCTGGCCAGTTCCGGGCCTCCGCGCTCCTCCTGTCCTATTCCCGGCGCAGGCAGTGTGACGTACACTGCGCCAGGGAAGCCCAAAGCTCTCCCGAGCAGCCGAGCATCTCATCGGAGAAGCTCAGCTGCCGGGAGAGCTTCGGAAGAATGACAGCAGGGCTGCGGTCAGGCAGGGGTTAACATTTTCCGGCATATAAGGCGAACCCCTGACAATCTTCTTGAAAGCCAGTGGTTGTCTTATGTGCCTAGTCGCCTTATACATCGGAAAATACGGTAAGTCAGGAAAAAATAAAGTAACAACCCTATATAATATATCCACACTTGCATTCAGCTTCTGGTTATCAGAATGGTTCAGAATGGTAAGAAATAGAGGTACAAACTACATTAAAAGGGTACATAAGTTTGCATAGACAACAATTGAAGTGGTTTTCCACCCTAGAAAAGTATCTCTATGACATTTATCAACCATTTAGACAAAAGAGACCAAACAGAGGAAGGCCCAGTCATTTGCTCAATTATTTCGGCGGAATGCGGAATCAGCCGACCCATAGAATGGTTTCTATGGAGCCGGCCGAAAGGCGCGCGTCCGTGAGCGCGTACAGCCATCGGAATTCCGCGGAGTTTATCCGCGAGAATTCCTCACTGTAAACCCACCCTTAGGGTGCCTTCACACCTACCGGATTCACAGCGGATCTCACTTCTGCGGATTCGAAGCGAGAACCGCTGCGGATCCGGTATCATTCATCCCTATGATAGCACATATTCGCAGCGGGATTAACATCCCGCTGTGAATATGTGCTTTAACTCCCTGGTGCCCGCAGCCCCTCCGGCGCATCCCCCCCATCCCGGCCACATCCCCCCATCAGCCCACCCCCAGCCCGGCAGCTGAGCGGGACCGGAGCCGGGAGTCTCACTGCAGCCGCGCTGCCGAGCAGGTAACGTATGCTCGCGGCGGCGGCCCGGAGATGGGTTGATGGGGGATGTGGCCAAGATGGGGGGGATGTGCCGCCGCCGGGGATGGGGGATGCGACAGCGGGGCTGCGGGCACCAGGGAGTTAAAGCACATATTCACAGCGGGATGTTAATACCGCTGCGAATATGTGCTATCATAGGGATGAATTGATACCGGATCCGCAGCGGTTCTCGCTTCGAATCCGCAGAAGTGAGATCCGCTGTGAATCCGGTAGGTGTGAAGGCACCCTTAAGCAGAGAAAAGACCAAATATTGGCATGGAGGGGTCATGGACCCCAGTTTGGCGGTATGTATAACGTTGATTTAAACATAGAAAACTTAAAGAAAATATAAAGTGAGCATATTGCAAAACTGCTTGTGATTACAATTAAGCTATTTGGGACAATATAATAATCATTTTGATTCTGTAACCATAGATTTTTTTATTATACCACTTACCTACAATACAATTTTCTACAATGAAATCATAAACTTGTCCACAATATTGAAGCCATATATTAGAAAATGGGGGAAAAAACTATTTTTTCTTTTTTAGTTATTGCTTTCATTATGTTTCTATGTTTTCCAGTTCCTAAAGTTTTAGCAAGTTGGGAAACAAATGTAATTTTATTTTGTTTCATATGTTTAGCGGTGACTTTAGCATTATTAATTGTATGACTCTTTTTTCAGTCGAAGGTGAACTCTGAACACAACATGAGCCATTCAAGGGGATTGCCAGGATTGCCTCCTCTGCCTTCAGCACTAACAAGAGAACCTTCAGAGCTCTATCAGGTATGTATATGACCCTAATAACAGTAGGAGTATAACTCAGGGCTTTATTTGCCACTAGGCTAAAGGATAATTTCCCTAGCCAGTAGCTAACAGAGGAAAAATGTTTTTCTAATGGAAGGTACTACATGTCTAAGAAGATGGAGAAGCAGCAGGCTGCACAACAGAAAGGCAGTAAGGGTAGCTTCACACGTAGCATATCACATCAGATTTGATGGTGCGGATCTGCAGCAGATTTGATCTAAATAACTGAACACAGCATCAAAACTGCACCATCAAATCTGCTGCAGATCCTGTACGTGTGAACGCACCCTTAAAGAGACAAACAATGCTCCCCCCTCTTCTGTGCAGTGTGAATGCTGATTGGTGGAGCAGCACTCAGCAGGCTTCTCTCTGTTGCTGCTCCACTATTCAGAACTTTATTTTGCACACGGACAGGTATCAAACCTAATGGCTCTATTACATGGCACGATAATTAGGGGGAAGTGACCACGACCTGTGAACACTTGCTTCCCCCTCGTTCCCTGCTCACACAGACAGCGAGCGAGGAGCAGCAAGAAGGGCTACTCTGACAATTCTTAGATCGTCGGACCTGCTCATTTAAATCACATCACTGACATGACCGTTCCATTTCAACATGTTGAAGCTGGGTTCACACTATGTATATTTGAGGCTGTATTTGTGAGGCTGTATAGCAACCAAAACCAGGAGTGGATTGAAAACACAGAAAGGCTATGTTCACATAATGTTGTAATTGAGTGGATGGCCGTCATTTAATGGCAAATTTTTGCTGTTATTTTAAAACAACGGCTGTTATATTGAAATAATGGCAGTTATTTACCGTTATATGACGGCCATCCACTCAATTTCAACATTGTGTGAACAGATCCTTTCTGTGTTTTCAATCCACTCCTGGTTTTGGTTGCTATGAGGACCTGACTTGAGGACCAAATACTGCCTGAAATATACAGTGTGTGAACCCAGCCTGAAAGACCACGATCAGCTGACGTGCATGTCGGCTGATCGTGGCCTTTTAACATTTCCCATTACACCAAACGATTATTAGCCGGAATGGCCAGCAATCGGTTAAATACGGCAGAAAATTTTTGGTGTCATAGGGCCTTAAGGAATCACTACCTGTCAGATGCAGGGAAGTAACAATGTACTGCTTTTATGCAAATTTTCAGTAATTTTAAGCGTTTCTACAATGTAAATTGACATGCTTACACGCTTTACCTCTGATATATTGAACTGCTCGGTAGGATGTCCTGTCTGTCAGCAGCTTTCACCAGAGAAGATTTCAAAAAAACATTTTATGAGAAGGAAAATTAAATGATAATTAGTTTTAGTTTATTTTTTAAAAAAATACTAAACTAAAAACTAATTTTCCATTGGATTTTTCAGATGTAAGCTCTTTCCCCCCAAATTTTATGAAGCCAGACCAGTACCAATGTGGGACTTCCTAGGTGCCCCCGACAACTGTTTACTTCACCTACTGACAATGACATTGTCACACCTCCCTGTAGACTTCCCTGCAGAGCCACCAATGGCATGTAGCAGGGCTGTGTTATGGTAACGGCATTACTTCCTTCACTGTATCTCAGTCTCCGTTTAGCATGGAGACAAAGTTATCTGGGGAAGAAGTGTATAGCAGGGGCATAGCTAGGATTCACGGGGCCCCATAGCAAAAAATTGTAAGGGGCCCCCTCTCCTACGCACAACACAAAGCACTGTAATATATATATATAAAAGTTACTAATAAATACTAAAGTGCCAAGCGCAAGTAAACCTGTACTGTAATACTATAAGTGCAACAATAGGTCTCTTTTTATACAACCCCTGGCAAAAAGTATGGAATCACCAGTCTTGGATGAGCACTCATTCAGACATTTCATGCTGTAAAACAAACTCAGATCAAAAACATGATACAATATGAAGGTCATTCCAAAGTGCAACTTGTTGGCTTTCAGGAACACTCAAAGAAATGAAGAGAAAACATTGTGGAAGTTAGTGAATGACACTTTTATTGACCAAGCACAGGGAAATAAATATGGAATCACTCAATTCTGAGGAAAAAAGTGTGGAATCATGAAAAACACATAAACAAAAGACCATTCAAAATACATTACTAGTATTTAGTTTATAACAGCTTTCAGTCTTTGAGGCATGGACTTGATGAGTGACAAACAGTATTCTGCATCAATTTGGTGCCAACTCTCTTTGATAGCAGTTGCCAGATCAGCTTTGCAGGTTGGAGCCTTCTTGTGGACCATTTTTTTCAATCTCCACCACAGGTTTTCAATTGGGTTGAGATCTGGACTATTTGCAGGCCATGACATCGACTGAATGTGTCTTTCTTCAAGGAATGCCTTCACTGTTTTTGCCCTATGGCACGATGCATTGTCATCTTGGAAAATTATTTCATCATCTCCAAACATCTGTTCAATTGAAGGGATGAGAAAACTGTCCAAAATGTCAATGTAAACTTGTGCATTGATGGAAGAATTAACCACTGTCATCTGCCCAATGCCTTTGCCTGACATGCAGCCCCATATCATCAAGGACTGTGGAAATTTGATTGTTTTCTTCAGGCAGGCCTCTTCATAAATCTCACTGGAACGGCACCAAACAAAAGTTCCAGCATCATCACCTTGTCCAATGCAGATTCTTGACTCATCACTGAAGACAACTTTCATCCAGTCATCCACAGTCCATGATTGCCTCTCCTTAGCCCGTTGGAGTCTTGTTTTTTTATGTTTAGGTGTCAATGCTGGTTTTCGTTTAGCTTTCCTGTATAGAAATCCCATCTCCTTTAGGCGATTTCTTACGGTTCGGTCACATACATTGACTCCAGCTTCCTCCCATTTGTGCTTCATCTGTTTAGTTGTACTTTTTCGGTTTTCAAGACAAATGGCAAGGGAAAGGAAATAGACTGGGTGTGTCCTTTTTTTCTACCTCCAATTTGAGTGATTCCACACTTTTTTCCTCATAATTGAGTGATTCCATATTTATTTCCCTGTGCTTGGTCAATAAAAGTATCATTCACTAACTTCCACAATGTTTTCTCTACATTTTTTTGAGTGTTCCTGAAAGCCAACAAGTTGCACTTTGGAATGACCTTAATATTGTATCATGTTTTTGATCTGGGTTTGTTTTAAAGCATGAAATGTCTGAATGAGTGCTCATCCAAGACTGGTGATTCCATACTTTTTGCCAGGGGTTGTATAATTGCACGCTGTACGTCCTTTTGAAATGGATAAAAGTGAACTACAAATGAATACTAAAATGACAAGCATAGATATTATGAGCTGTAGTACTTAAAAAAACAATGTCTATCTAGGCATCGAAATCTCCATAGAGATAGAAAGATTTATAGAACTGAATGTGAAATCTTTAATAGCTAAAATTGAAAAGAAAGTTAAGATCTGGCAAGGACTACCACTCTCTATGATGGACCGAATGTCCCTAATTAAAATGGTTGTCCTTCCCCAACTAACATATATCCTAAAAGCGTCCCCCTGCTGGATTCCCCGTAAATGGTTTAAGGCTACAAACCCACTTGGCGGGTCTGCAGCGAGTCTCCTTGCTGCGTTTTTGCAGCGAGACTCGCTGCAGATCCCAGCCCTATACTTTCATTAGCAGAGAAACTCGCAGCAGGGATGTACATCCCTGCTGCGATTTTGTCTGCAGCCCGCCCCATTAACCCCCTAGCCGCCGGACATTATACATTACCGGGTCCCTGTTCCTGCTTGCTTCGGGGCTCCCGATGTCTTCACGGCCCGCCCGGCCAATCAGTTCGCCGAGCCGCCGAAGCAAGCAGGAGCGGGGACCTGGTAATGTATAATGTCCGCCCCCCCTGCAGCCCCGATCGCCCCCGGCCGCACAATCGCCCCCCGCACCCCCCGGCGATCGTGCGGCCGGGGGGTGCGGGGGGCGATCATGCGGCCGGGGGCTGCGGGGGGCGATCATGCGGCCGGAGGGTGCGGGGGGCGATCGTGCGGCCCGGGGCGATCGGGGCTGCAGGGCGGGCGGGCAGGATATACATTACCAGGTCCCTGCTCCTGCTTGCTTCGGCGGCTCCCGGCACGTTCCGCCCGGCCAATCAGTGCGCTGCCCTGCCGCAGCGCACTGATTGGCCGGGCGGGCCGTGAAGACACCGGCAGCCCCGAAGCAAGCAGGAACGGGGACCCGGTAATGTATAATGTCCGGCGGCTAGGGGGTTAAGGGGGAGGGTTGCAGACAAAATCGCAGCAGGGATGTACATCCCTGCTGCGGGTTTCTCTGCTAATGAAAGTATAGGGCCGGGATCTGCAGCGAGTCTCGTTGCAAAAACGCAGCAAGGAGACTCGCTGCAGATCCAGCAAGTGGGTTTGTACCCTAAAAGAATAGAAAACCTGTTTAATGGTGCGTTCACACTTACAGGATCTGCAGCTGATTTTCTGCAGCAGATTTCATTTAAATAACTAACACAGCATCAAATCTGCTGCAGATCTGCTGCAGATCCTGTAGGTGTGAACGCACCCTAATAGCTTAAAGAGAACCAATCACCAAAAATTATACTCAATGATTTTATAGTAGGGAGGAAGTAAATATAACCAAACATAAAAGAAATCACCCCTGGAAGCTTCTAATCAACAGCAGTCAGTTCTTTTGACTGTAACATTTCTCCAATGTAAAAGGCTGGGTTCACACTGCGTTTTTCCCTATCCATTCCATGTATCCATTTTTAATTGGTTACTTTTAAAGGACAGAAAAACGTAGTCAACACTATTTTTGTGTACTTTTTTTTTATAATGGAAGTCAATGGAAAAACGGATCTAAAAGGATTGCACAAAATTGCAGCCGTTTTTTTCCAATAAACGTATATGTTAAACAGATAGGAAAAAACGCAGTGTGAACCAAGCCTAACTAAAACTGTCATCTGTGATCATGTCTGGTGAAAACAGGTACTGGGCCAGTCTGACAGCATCCACTTCAAAGGGTATGTGCACACTACAAAATCCGGGCAGATAACCCGCCGCACATTCCGGAGCTCGCTTGCATCTCCACAGGTGCCAAAGACTTCATTCTGTGCAAAGGCTGATTCCGCTGTCTGCCCAAAAAATGAACAGGTTTTTGCCCGGATTTTGTAGTGTGCACATACCCTAAGGCTATGGTCACACAACGTATATTTTTGTAAAACCACGGCTGTTGTACAACGGCCGTGATTATTACAGAAATATACGTTACATAGCCATCTATGGGATCCCGGCCGGAGCGTATACACATAGTATACGCTCCGGCTGCGATTCCTTGGGGCCCTTAAGAACAGTCATGTCAGTTTTCTGCAGTCTCTATTCAGTGAATAGTGGCCGCAGAAACCCTGTCAGTGCACACAATGGAGCGAGCGGCTGCAGCCGCAAGCTCCATAGTGTGCTGTGGGGAGTTCTGATGCGGGCGTACACGGATGCGTCCGCATCAGAACTCTGTGGGGTTAAAGATCATCTGGCCGATACTGAAGTACTGGCCGGGATGATCTTTTCAGAGACTGGCCGTTCTGTGACCCGGCCGGGTCATGGAACGGCCGGTCTCTTACTGCATGTGAACATAGCCTAATGGTGCGTTTACACAGGCAGATTTATCTGACAGATTTTGGAAGCCAAAGCCAGGAATGGATTTGAAAAGAAGAGAAATCTAACGGTGCGTTTACACAGAGAGATTTATCTGACAGATCTTTGAAGCCAATACCAGGAACAGACTATAAACAGGGATCAGGTCATAAAGGAAAGACTGGGATCTATCCTCTTTTCAAATCCATTCCTAGCTTTGGCTTCCAAAATCTGTCAGATAAATCTTTCTGTGTAAACGCACCATTAGTCTTTCTTTTATGACCCGTTCCATTTTAATGGTCTGTTCCTGGCTTTGGCTTAAAAAATCTGTCAGATAAATCTGCCTGTTTTAACGCACCATTATGATAATATTTTTCCTCCTTGCAGTCTCAAATAAAATTTCAATGGTGTTTGAGTAGTAGCAGCAGCAGAACAGGAGATGAGGGGTGTAGTAGTAGCAGCATAATAGGGGATGAGAAGAGAAGAAGTGGTAGCAGAATAGATGATAGGAGTATTAGTGGTAGCAGAATAGATGATAGGAGTATTAGTGGTAGCAGAATAGATGATAGGAGTATTAGTGGTAGCAGAATAGATGATAGGAGTATTAGTGGTAGCAGAATAGATGATAGGAGTATTAGTGGTAGCAGAATAGATGATAGGAGTAGTAGTGGTAGCAGAATAGATGATAGGAGTATTAGTGGTAGCAGAATAAGAAAAGAGGGTGAGGGATAGTAAAAGTAGCAGGGCACAGTACAGGCATAGTGTGGGGCGCTGTGCTGACTCTTCACCCTGTCTCTGGTGATACTGAGGTCTGGGTGGGTGTCCTGAGGGGCTGAAATGGAGACTGAGGATCTGGATCCAGCAGGGGTGCTCTCCCTTCAGGAAGGCTGGCTGATGTGATCAGACTCCTCTGGCCCAGCAAGGCAGGAGTTAATGGAGGTAACTTGGTCCTTGCTGGTGTGTGTGTGTGTGTGTGTGTTGGGGGGAGAGAGAGGGGGATTGTCGCAGTGATACACAGCACAAAGCAGAAATAGTAACTCCCCTGTTTTCAACTTACTTCAGAGCCGATCACTGTCCGTTCTCCTCTCTCTTCACTCTGCAGCCAGAGCTGTCACAAGCAGCCCCCGCGGGCCACGTCCCACCAGCTGGGGTTACCTGATTACAGGAGGGTCCCTCAGGATGCCGGCAGGGGCTGCTTTTGAAAGCTAAGTGAGAGGAGGAGGACAGCACTGATAACAGCCCTGAGCTGCAGCCAGGCAGAGGCTATAACACAGCTATTTACAAAAGTAAAAATAAAGTAAAAACAGATGCAATGAGGTATTAAACCCAAGCACCCACCCCTCTGTGATTGGTTCTCTTTAATCTGGAAGGGGAAGAGCGCTAGGATTCGTTATAAGTATCTGACAACACAACAGGTAGAAGGAGGGCTTCAAGTGCCGGATATGGAGATCTACTATTACTCACTGCAATTGCTAAATATATGTAAAAACAGGACAACTGGGATGGGACTGAAGATCTTGCAGGATCAGAAAGGGCAAGAGAAGGATTTGATAGTTTTCTTGGAAGCCAGAAATGCTCGTAAGAATATCAAAAATAAATCCTCTTTTGCGCACCAATGGTTTAAAGTGTGAGTAGCGATTAAGAAAATGGGTAAATTACGGGGGAGCACGTGTTACACGCCAATTTGGGGTAATGACAAGCTAGTAGAATTAGACAAGATAATTCACCAAGATTTTTGGTGGAAAAGGGGGGTAGAATTATTAGCACAGATAGTGGTGGATGGACACATACTACCGTTTGTATTATTGCAAGAACAATATGAGATATTAGATAGGCACTTTATTTTTTATAGACAGATATCACATGCACTAAGAGACACAGTAGATAAAGGATATTTGTTTATTTAATCACATATGATTACAGAAATGTTGAAGAACATAACAGGATGTAAGAAAGGAGAAATGGGTAAAGTAGGGAAACTGCTAAACAAGTTAAAAATGGAAAAGGCACTTTTAGGGGTAAAACAGAAATGGGAGTGTGAAATAGGGGATATCGCGGAAGAAGAGTGGAAACAGATATTGAGTAGCATTAAATTTGCTTCCATAAATGTGAACCATAGGCTTAAACAATTTAAAATCGTACACCGTCTGTATTATTCACCAGTACGATTGCAAAAGATGGGATATAAATGTCACTCAAGATGTCCTAAATGTGATAGGGAAGGAGCAAATAGTTTGCACTTGCTATGGAACTGCCCTCAGATTCAGCAATACTGGGAAGGGATACTGGGGAGGATGGAGGAGAGACTGGGAAACAATATCCCTAGGGAACCGAAGGTGGTTGTTCTTGGAACAACCGCCGGGATAGATAAACATGTTAAGCTCTCGCTAAAACTTATGATGATCGCTAAAATACTGATACTACGGTCATGGCTAGCCCCAGCCTCGCCACCTATGGGAAAATAGGAAAATTTAGTAGGGAAGATAAGTAAATATAAACAGATTAGCATGGCCAATAGTGAAATTGGGAAGGAAAAATATAAAAAAATGTGGGGTATATGGAATAATGCGTAAAGGGTAGAATATGTACTTAATGGAAAGAGGGGTAAACAGAGTATCAGATGGAAGGCAACAGAATCATCTGGATAATTTTCTTTTTCTATTCGGTGATTATGCATGGCTGTGCTTGCTTTGCCGAGGAAGGGAAGGGGGGGGGGGGTATAGGCGGGTGGGTATGGGAGGGGGGGGAGGGTAAATGGGGGGATTAAATAAATGTAGTAGTATATGTCAATGTGGACAATTTAGGTATATGTACACTGTCGCATTTTAATTGTATGTTATGTATTTGGATACAAAATAAAAGGAATAAAAAAAAAAAACAATGATAAAACTCTTTTATAGTTGTACGCTAGATATCACTGTGAAATAGATGAAAGTACCTGTAGAAATTGTGCAGTAAAAACTTCATAAGCGTAGTAGTCCTCCAATGTTGGTGGTAATGGCAGACCGAGATCTGGTATGTTGGCTTTACTCCAAGGTCCAATGCCGCAGCCGGCCGGGGCATCCCTATCCAAACAGCGTGGGAAAAGTATTGCATGTTTCTGCATAGGTTAAATACATAGGTGCAGGAGCAGACTACGTTCTACTTAACCCCTTATGTACTGCAGTGTGTAAGTGACCCAAAGTTCAGAAGACAAGGAGATATCTGCTTTACTGCTGGTGCGTTAATAACCCCTGACCTCTGCACGGAGCCCCGAACATTTTCCTACTTGACTGAGGCAGACGGAGAACAGAGGTCAGGGGTTATCGGTGCAGTAAAGCACAGATGTCTTTGTCTTCTGCTTGTTAACCTTTTTTTTGTGTTGCAGCATGTAAGTAAACATTGGGTCACTTACACACTGCAGTACATAAGGGGTTAAGTAGAAGGACTTAGGACAGCTCTAACCTTCTCCCCTGGGCCCCACTGCTGCACGGGCCCCATAGCAACTGCCTACCCTGCCTCTATGGTAGCTATGCCACTGGTGTACAGTGATGGTATGAAAAAAACCTAGTCCAACCAGGCATTAATAAATATCTAAAAACAAATCTATTTTTCCAGGACTTTTAGCAAAATAAAACCGCCTTGCACTACTTTGGAGTAATCCTCGTAAAGCATTCTCATTACTATGGCGCTGACAAGCCCGACTCTGCTACATCTGCAAACACATTACACTCTGACTTCAGCAACTCCTCATTTTCACAGAAACATGAGAGCTTTAAACAATGACCCTGATTGCTGGAAAGAGGTGAACACTATGC